>NC_081159.1:910000-985000 GCF_012432095.1 Onychostoma macrolepis
ATAAACTATTTGAAAAATCAAATGGTATATACACACACTAATTATTTATAATTTACTAAAATAAAATTATTATTTTTAAGATAAACTATTTGAAAAATCAATGTTATACACACACACACACACTAATTATTAATTATAATTTACTAAAATTAAATTATTATTTTTAAGATAAACTATTTGAAAAATCAATGTTTTATATATATATATATATATATATATATATTAGTGCTGTTAAACGATTAATCGCATTCAAAATAAAAGTTTTTATATTTATATTTATTATGTGTAAAGACACACATACAGCATATATTCAGAAAATATTTACATGTATATATTTATATTCATATAAATTATATCATATATAAATATATTTAATATATAAACGTAAAATATTTTTCTTTGTGTATTTATATATACATAAGAAATGTACACAGTACACACACATATATTATGTAAACAAAAACCTTTATTTTGGATGCGATTAATCGTTTGACAGCACATCCTCTAAAAATAGCTCAACATACAGCCATTATTGTGAAAAAAACACGTCTAGAGTCCAAAAAGCATTCACTGCGCGATGAAGCCCATTGGAATACAGTTAGAATGCCCTTATAATTCCAGCAATGAAACAAAAAATACCCATGTATGAGTTTTTATGTTTTTATATTCATTGCCGCGATTAGTTTTATACATCAGTGTTTCATTCCATGAATTAAAATCAGTTATTGAACGAATCGAGTGAGCCAGAGATTCAACGGTCCATTCAGATGGTCTCACTTGTTTCATTTCTATTGAATCAGCCGTTTTGAACGAATCGTTTTATTTGAATGATTCAGTAAGTCATTTATTAAAACAGGGACTTGCTGCTACCTACTGTTTCATTGTCATATTTATTTATCCATGACAGTCCTAAACCAGCCAAAGTGCCAGCACAAAAACACATTCAGAAAAATATTGTTTCATTATCAATATTGACCAAAATTTCTCTACTTCAGGTCCCAAAAGGAAAAAAAATAATAGTTAATTTATTAATGCAAATTTTTCATTAAATAGAAACCTTTTTAAAATGAGACCAATTTTGTAATCATTGTGTAAAATTAGCCACAGGGGAAAAATGAGCCAACTGTGTTTCTCTTGAATGTTGCTGCTGCAGTTCAAGGCTAAATCATTAAAATGCATGTGCAAACAGAGAGTAATAGAGAGCAATACCTGACAGCTAAAGGACCGCTTGTGTGCACACCTGCCTCTCCAGCGAGAAACACACACACACACACACACACTGCAGAACACACCCAGACAAAAGGCTAATGTTTGCACCACAGCTCGTCACTTTCATGCCGTGCAAGCTTAACTGATCCGAAGGTCAGGAGTACTATTACATAACTTCAGAGTCCGCCACCGAGGTGGTGACATAACCTGAGTGGCCTGGTGTTTGTTAAGCAAATACAGACTGCGTGTGCCGTCCGACATTTACACACAGACTGCTGCTGTTTCAGTCACAGTGCGCTCAAATTTGTTTCGCTTTCTCATCCGCCTTTATACAGTTCTGTTCCAAAGTTTAGGGTCTGGAAGATTTAAAAAAAATGTCTTTTATTAAGCAAGGATGCATTAAATTGAAAACTAGCTGAAAATGTGCTCATCCTCAGGCCATCCAAGATTGTTTTCTTCATCGGGTTTGTAGAAATGTGTCTCTGCATCAGTGTCTCAGCAATGGATGCTCTGCAGTGAATGGGTGCCGTCAGAATGAGAGTCTGATAAAAACATCACAATAATCTAAAAATTAACTGATGGACTGGAGTGGTGTGCATTATTGCAATGTTTTTATCAGCTGTTTGGACTCTCATTCTGACGGCACCCATTCACTGCAGAGCATCCATTGCTGAGACACGGATGATAATAATAAGAAATGTTTATGTGCTTCGAATGAGCATATCAGAATGATTTCTGAAGCATGAAGTGACGCTGAAGACGTTACCATTACAGGAACGAATTACATTTCAAAATATATTAACCCTTGTGCGACCTTTTGGACATTTTTTGTCCTTTTCAGTTTTGTTTTTTTGATCATTTTGCCTGTGTTATTGCCAAATGCATAAATTTTGGCACAGGTGTGTATTTTTATTGGAATTTTACTATTTCACCCCCATTTCCTTTAATAAATCTATTTTGCACTAGGTACACAAGGAAAAAATGTCTCCATTGAAACTGCTATTTTTAATCACAGTGCCATTTAACTGTAAAATGATGCAATTTTTGTTAATAGGCTTTCATTCTGTTGGCAAGGATTTAAAATTAATTTTTTTACTATTTTGTACCAGATGGTGCCATTTTGTTCTAATCTAATCTAATGAGGAAAATTTGGAACTGCACTCAAACAAAATCTTACTGAAAGCTCATTTTTTGAGAAATTTGGAACACAACTTGTTTAGATTTATGGCTTTGGCTTTCTAGCAGAGTCCAACATGTTTCATAAAATATATATTTTATATAAAATATCGTCCATAAATCATTTACATAAACCTCTATAACTTTTTTTTGGTTTCACTTTTTAAACTTTGTTTTACTTCAGTAATAATCTGCTATGGGTCTTCCTTAAAATGAGAACAAACTTAAGTCTGTGCTCTCAAGCTTCAAATTTTTATGAAATTTTGTCCACATGGACCTTTGTGTAACTTTAAGTGATGCACAAGGGTTAAAATAGAAGACATTTGAATTTGCATTAATATTCCTGTTTGCTCCATTATTTAATCCAATAAATGCAGCCTTGCTGAGCAAAGAGACTTCTTTTAAAAACATTTAAACAATCTTACTGACCCCAAATAGCAGCGTAAACAGAAAAGATTATTCCACAACATGCCATGCATCTCCACAAATAAAGACCACCCCAGTTCTGTAGGGCAGCGTGCATCTGCTCTACCGTGATCCTTTAAACAGGTCACCCTCTTCGAGCCATAAGACTTTTAACATAAATCACTGTCCTCTGCCGGCCTTTGACCTCTGACCTCTAAGTAATTGTCTTAGCCCCACTGGAGAACAGTTTGCACCGAGGCATGTGTGGAGCTCAGGTTACTCGTCTGAAACCTCTCTCAAGACAAACAGGGCATGCGAAGTCCATCTGGAGAACAAACGCATCGCCTCGCAGGCAAACCCGACCTGTGCTTGTGTTTGAGACGGTGTGTGAAACACCTTTTACAGCAGCTGTGTGTGTGTGTTCTCTTTGGCACCCATAAAAACAGCCTTTCGCTGCGCTGTGTGAGACATGTGGCCCATAACTGGTGCAGGGTGAAGGTGCATGCCATGTGTGACACTGAGGTCACCGTTTCACACGATGCAGGTGTGTGACATTTCACTTAACAGCCATTCGCCCCAAAAGCTGGGTTTCTGAGGGGCATTTCAGGTATCGGGGAAAAAGTCTGGTGCAAACAAAGCCGCTCTACTTTTTACAAACATTCAGCAATTTTCACCTAATTAATTTACACAAATAAAATAAAATACAACAAAATGCGAGTTTCACCTGGCAGATAATAAAATGGGTAAAAATAAATCACTAAAATTTACCGTAAAGAAGGAAGGACCAAAGTCATATTTAGGGAAATTATGTATCATACTATTCAACTGAAATGGTTCTGGTACACTACCATTCAAAAGTGTTTTTGAAAGACGTCATTTATGATCACCAAGGCTGCATTATTTAATCGAAAATACAGTAAAACAGTAATATAGTGAAATATCGTAAAAATTTTGTTATTTCTGTGATCAAAGCTGAATTTTCAGCATCATTCCTCCAGTCTTCAGTGTCACGTATTTTTTTCAGGATACTCTGATGGAAACAAAAGAACAGCATCTGTAGAAATTAAAGAATTAAATTCTTTAATAAAATAAAGATCTTACTGATCCCAAACTTTTGAACGGTTGTGTAGATCTGCTAACCACTCATTCGACTTTAAAGTAACCAACTGTAACAAAATAACCTGTCCACAAATATTCATAGCTAGTAACTATGAAAGCCTGTTTCCGCCACTGAATAAAAAATTAAAAATGTAATTGCGACTCGCAATTGAATTTATATCTCACAATTCTGTGAAAAAAAGTCAGAATTGTGAGATATAAACTCGCAATTCTGAGAACATATCAGTACCCCCCCCCTTTATATCTCGCAATTCTGACTTTATATCTCGCAATTCTGACTTTATATCTCGCAATTCTGACTTTATACCTCAGAATTCTGAATTTATATCTCGCAATTCTGACTTTATATCTCGCAATTCTGACTTTATGACTTTACAACTCACAATTCTGACTTTATTTTGACTTTACAACTCGCAATTCTGACTTTATAACTCGCAATTCTGACTATATATCTCGCAATTCTGACTTTATAACTCGCAATTCTGACTTTATAACTCGCAATTCTGACTTTATTTTGACTACAACTCGTAATTTTGACTATATATCTCGCAATTCTGACTTTATAACTCGCAATTCAGACTTTATAAATCGTAATTCTGACTTTATAAATCGTAATTCTGACTTTATAAATCGTAATTCTGACTTTATAAATCGTAATTTTGACTATATATCTCGCAATTCTGACTTTATAACTCGCATAATTCTGACTATACATCTCGCAATTCTGACTTTACAACTCGCAATTCTGACTTTACAACTCGCAATTCTGACTTTATTTTGACTACAACTCGTAATTCTGACTTCATATCTCGCAATTCTGACTTTATAACTCGCAATTCTGACTATACATCTCGCAATTCTGACTTTATAACTCGCAATTCTGACTTTACAACTCGCAATTCTGACTTTACAACTCGCAATTCTGACTTTACAACTCGCAATTCTGACTTTATTTTGACTACAACTCGTAATTCTGACTTCATATCTCGCAATTCTGACTTTATAACTCGCAATTCAGACTTTATAAATCGTAATTCTGACTTTATAAATCGTAATTCTGACTTTATAAATCGTAATTCTGACTATATATCTCGCAATTCTGACTTTATAACTCGCAATTCTGACTTTACATCTCGCAATTCTGACTTTATAACTCGCAATTCTGACTTTACAACTCGCAATTCTGACTTTATAAATTGTAATTTTGACTATATATCTCGCAATTCTGACTTTACAACTCACAATTCTGACTTTACAACTCGCAATTCTGACTTTATAAATCGTAATTCTGACTTTACGTCTCGCAATTCTGACTTTGTCTCGCAATTCTGACTTTACAACTTGCAATTCAACATTTTTCGCAAAAAACAGTTTATATCTCACAATTCTGTGAAAAAAAGTCAGAATTGCGAGATAAAAAGTCGCAATAACCTTTTTTTTTTTTTATTCGGTGGGGGAAACGGGCTTCCATAAGTAACTCCTTACCTGTAGAGAACAATATTTCAACAAAACATTTAGTTCAGCTCATTTACGACATCATGAATTGGCTTTGACGCAATGACTAATGATAATAAATTCATAGCAATTAAAAATAATAAAATAATAAAAATAAAATAAAAATACAAATGAAAATAACAAAAGAAAATCCAAGTAAAAGAGAAAGAGTGGGAATGGGATCGGCAAAGAGTCTGATTTAAACTCGCATCGTCCACAGCAGCTTTGTTATATTTTTTCTTTGAGCCAAAGAGGTTCATGACCAAATGAATCATTACTACACAGCTGTGCTGGTCTCACATCAGACATGCTGCACATTTACTCAAATCTGCATCACAAATGCACTCCCACTCGAGTTGCTTTATGAATATCAGCCCTGGACTCCATTTTGAAACAAAAGCAGAGACACGGCGAGCCTCGCTTTCCTTCTTTGTCTGGATATTCCTCTAAACAGCAGATGAAAGCCGCTCTTCAGAAATGAATAGCAGAACAGTTGTCCGGACCACTGTGACCTCAGAGCTTCGCACGAGTTGCACGCAGACCGAGACGCACTTTGATGAGCAAAGAATGGGAGAGGAGTGCGCCTTAAGCTGAATGCATTGTTAAGAGTTTAAAAGTCAAAGTCCAGACAGTCTGGTTTTACTCAAGACTGAGCCTGACAGCATGCATTATTTAATGCATTCGGCTGAGCTCAGTGTGCGTGTTAACCAAACCATACAGCGCTGGTGACGGAGATATTACGCCTGGTTCATTAGCGAGATCTTTCACGTTCGGAATTTAGAGAGGTTTATCTCTAGGTCACAGATAAATGGATATATCAGAGGATTGACTGACCTTGATACTCATCTCTGAGTGTTATCTGGCCGCTAGTGGACTCCAAAATAACGGAGACGAGGCATTTGGTCACATTCCCTGCTCATGTAGCTTTTAATTACAGAAGTTTAATCTAAATCTAATCAGTAAGGATGTAATGAGGTATAATCCCGCAGGCTTATAGATAAGAACTAATGCCACGAAGGTTACAGTTGTGCTCATAAGTTTACACACCCCTTGCAGAATGTGCAAAATGTTAATTGAAACAAAATAAGAGGGATCGTGAAAATCGCATGTTATTTTTTTATTTAGTACTCTCCTGAATAAGCTATTTCACATAACAGATGTTTACATATACTCCACAAGACAAAATAATAACTGAATTTATAAAAAAATTACTCCTTTCAAAAGTTTACATACCCTTGAATCTTAATACTATGTATAATTTCCTGGATGATCCACGACTGTTTTTATATTTTGTGATAGTTGAGTCCCTTGTTTGTCCTGAACAGTTCAACTGCCTGCTGTTCTTCGGAAAAATCCCCCAGCTCCTGCACATTCTTTGGTTTTCAAGCATCTTCTGCAAATTTGAACCTTTTCCAAAAGTGACTGTATGATTTGAGATCCATATTTTTACACTGAGGACAACTGAGGGACTCATACACAACTTTTACAAAAGGTGGAAACATTTACTGATGCTCAAGCAGGCAACGCAATGTATTCTGCAAGGGGTGTGTAAACTTATGTGTGCAACTTAAACTTACAGTGCAACTGTATATGCACATACCTGTTCTTCTCCATCTCGTTGTGTGTAGACCTGCAGAGACAGAAAGACAGAGATGTTAGGGATCATTGTGCTTACTCTTTTTTATTTTTATCCACACTTACATTTATGCATTTGGCAGACGCTTTTATCCAAAGCAAGTTTATGTATCAGTTTATGCATTCCTTGCGAATCAAACCCATGATCTTGGCGTTTCGATCTCTATGCTTTACTGTTAAAGTTAGAGGAATGATAGTTCACCCAAAAATGTAAAATATGACACTCATTCATCCTCATGCCATTCCAAACCTGTATGAGTTTACATTTAGTCATTTAGCAGATGCTTTTATCCAAAGCGAATATTTATTTTATTTTTGTCCATTTATTTATGGAACACAAGATATTTTGAAGAACGTTGAGAACCAAACAGTTTTGGATCCCGATAGCTATGCTTCCATCCACCTATTTTTATGCGCATTTTGGGATATTGCATAATAATAATAATTAAAAAAAAAAAAAAAAGTCTTTAGTCTTTATTTTAATAAGGAAGTGAGAGAGAAAGGAAATGAAAACAAGAGGGAATGTGATTGGTTCTAGCAACCACTTAAGCAACAAGCTAAAAACACACAAGTCCTTAGTAACTACATGATGAATTTCACATTTATCTTATTTGGTAATATTTCATTAAGTCACATAAATCACTGGATAAACTGCAGTAATGTAATTCTATTGACAGCGCTAGTTTTTAACCAACTAACTAAACGAAACAGGCTGAAAGATTTTTATTAGTTTAAAAATGAATGCTGTCAAACGATTAATCGCATCCAAAATAAAAGTTTTTGTTTACATAATATATGTGTGTGTATATAATATATAAATACACACACATGCATGTATACATTTAAGAAAATTTTTAATTTTATATATTAAATTATATAAATAAATTTTATATATATATATATATATATATATATATATATATATATATATATATATATATATATATATACACACACACACACACACACACACACACACACACACACACGTAAATATTTCCAAAATATATACTGTATGTGTGTGTATTTATATATACATAATAAATAAACAGTACACATACATTATATTATGTAAACAAAAACTTATTTTGGATGTGATTAATCGCGATTAATCGTTTGACAGCACTATTAAAAATAATATTTTTAAAGTAATTTTTAATATTAAAATAATAAATAACATTTTTAAGTATATCAATATATTACATATTATTTAAGTGTTCTCTCACGATACATCAACTATCAAAAATAAAATATTTTACAAATAAATTCACCATTTGTTAATGTAATAAAAAAAACAAAGACAATTCAGAAGCCAATTAATACATTTTGGAGAAAAAAAAAAAAAAAAGTGACCCTGCAGCACAAAAGCAGTCATAAGCAGCACAGCTATATTTGTAGCAATAGCCAACAATACATTGTATGGCTCAAAATTATACATTTTTCTTTTATGCCAAAAATCATTAGGATATTAAGATCATGTTCCATGAAGATATTTTGTAAATTTCCTACCGTAAATATATCAAAACTTAATTTTTGATTAGTAATATGCATTGCTAAGAACTTCATTTGGACAACTTTAAAGGAGATTTTCTCAATATTTAGATTTTTTTGCTCCCTCAGATTCCAGATTTTTAAATAGTTGTATCTCAGACAAATATTGTCTGATCCTAACAAACCATACATCAATGAAAAGATTATTTATTCAGCTTTCAGATATAAATTTAAATTATATTTATACAATTTAAAAAAAAAGACCCTTATGACTGGCTTTGTGGTCCAGGGTCACATATTATACTAACATAAATAAGTTTTTTTGGGGGGACTCTTGGCATTGAAATGTTTAAAAGCCCTGAACTAATCAACAGGCTACGACTCCAACATCACCTCCTTGTTCTTAGTTTTGAAAGACACACAGAGACTGTCCTGTGCTCACTGCTGATTTGAATGTTCAGTACAAAGGTGAACTGCTGTGTGTGTGTGTGTGTGTGTGTGTGTGTGTGTGTGTGTGTGTGTGTGAGTGAGTGTGTGTGTAAACGCTGTTCAGGAACAAACTCTAAACAGCAGAGGGGTTTTACGGGCCGTGGGCTTGTTTAGTGGATGCAGGAACTGCCAAAATGCTAATTGCTGATTGCAAATGTCCCCTGTCCTCTCTCTCTCGCTACATTCATATAACACATAGAGGCCCTCGGCCCCGCTTAGCAACAGTAACTAGAAACACAAGCCGTCGGTGGGGGGTAGAGAACGAAGGATCGCTTCAGAGAAGCCAATTCTGGATCAACAGAGAAGTGAAAGAGAAGCAGAGCAGAGGAGGGCAGGAGAGAAGACGAGGAAAAACAAGAACTCAATAGAAATAAAAAAAAGTCTTGTATTCGCTGCCTTCAAGCTTGCGCTGAAAAAAAAAGAGATCATATTCAGTGCACATTAATGCCACCAAAAAGCAATGGGAGGATGTTTTCTGTTGAAAATGTGAATACTGACTTGAATTTTGATTGTTTGCATTTTATGCATTGTTGAATATGAATCAAACTTGCTAAAAATAAGGTGGCAGGTTTGTGCAACCAAACCACATTATTCTCTGGAGCACTATGAGAACGATCAAACACACCAATTAAGCTTTACTTGCACAACTAATGCACTAAAGTCTTACTACTAAAAGTTTTCTTTCTTGGTTGGAAGGTGAACAAGAGAAAAAGTCTCCTCTACGCTCACTAAGGCTGCAGGCAACTGATCAAAAATGCTGTAAAACTGCAACATTGTGAAATATTATTACAATTCTAAATAAATATTTTCTATTTTTTAAATTGTCCTTTACTCCTGTGATGGCAAGGCTGAATAAGAAATGTTTCTTGAGCAGCAAATCAGCATATTAGAATGATTTCTGAAGGATTATTTGATGAACACAAGAGCATTAATTTGAAAATAAAATCTTATGTAACATTATAAATGTCTTAACTAGTGCTGTCAAACGATTAATAAAAGTTTTTGTTTGCATAATACATGTGTGTGTTCTTTGTATATTTATTATGTATATATAAAGACACACACATACAGTATATATTTAGAAAATATTTACATGTCTATATTTATATTCATATAATTTATATTATAAATAAATATATTTAATATATAAACATAACCTATTTTTCTGAAATATATACATGCATTATGCAAACAAAAACTTTCATTTTGGATGCGATTAATCGCGATTAACGGCACTAGTCTTAACTGTCTTGTTTGATCAATTTAATAAGTCCTTGCTGAATTAAAGTACTAATTAAAAAAATAAATAAAATCTTACTGACCCTAAACTTTTGAACAGTAGTGGGAATATGAAATCAAAAATGAAATACAAGAAATCAAAGTTATTCCAATAAAAAACACTTGCAAATCACATTAATTATGATTTCCATAGTGAAAAGTAAAAACCAGGACATGTGAAGGCAGTATTTCTATATTGCAGCAACTCAACACACTTGTCTAATCAAATCAGTAGACTAGAACTCAATATGAGGTGCATTTGCATAAACTAACACATGCACTGCCCAAAACTTTGAATGCTACCTGAGCAAACGAAGAAGCTACTGGGATCGTGTCATCTTCCTCACATTCATCCATCCTTCAAACTGACCTCAGGACCCCGTCTGCAGTAAACCTCGCTCTAAAAATACCTCTGATGTCTGAGCAGAAGATATCTTCTCATGCCAGCGTCTCACAATCCCTGTACCCCCTAAAACATGCCTAAACACCTTCTCATAGCTAACGTTTATGGCCCCTAGTTTAATTTAACAGGATTATGTCACATCATTTTCATATCTAAGGATTGCATGTTCTTTGGAAATATATGTTTTAATGTTTTATTGGCTGGAAATGTAAAACAATGGGAAAACATACTGAATTCTTATCCCTGAGTTGCATTAAATACGGCATCAAGCCGGGGTTATTAATGTTAGCTAATATTAAAACTTAAACTAAAAACATTGTTAACTGAAATATCAGAAGAAACTTGGAAAAAAATGCCTTTGCAACTAATTGAAATAAGCACCAAAATTACCATCTGGAAAAAAAAACAAATACTAAATTGAAAATAAATTAAATTGACAACTAGTGCTCTCAAACAATTAATCGCGATTAATCGCATCAGAAATAAAAGTTTTTGTTTACATAATAATATGTGTGTGTGTACTGTGTATATTTGTTATGCATTTATAAATACACACACATGCATGTACATATTTAAGAAAAATTTTAATTTTATATATTAAATATATTCATATATAATATAGATTATATGAATATATTTATATTTAGTCATTTAGCATACTCTTTTATCCAAAGCGACTTACAAATGAGGACAATATAAAGAAGCAATATATATAAAGAAGCATACATACATGCATACAAACACACATGTAAATACCTCTAAATATTTTCAAAATATATACCATATGTGTGTGTATTTATATATAACAATAAATATACACAGTACACACACATATGTAAAGAAAAACCTTTATTTTGGATGCGATTAATCGATTAAACAAAATCACAGGACAAATGCTAAATATTATAATTTAAAATGTAATTTCTTCCTGTGACAACAAAGCTGAATTTTCAGCATCATCAGCATCACATGATCCTTCAGAAATCATTCTAATATGCTGAGTTGCTGCTTATCAATGTTAAAATCGCTGATTAGTATTTTTGTGGAAACTGTGATAATATTTTCAAGACTATTTGATCAATAGAAAGGTCAAAAGAACAGCATTCAAATGAAAATATAAAAATACAAGCCTGAAATAACCTGTCTAAGGTCTATTATTGCTTTGAATATTTTGAGACTGGCTGATGAACTTATAAACGAGCTTCCTAACATTAGTGCGCCTACACAAACAGATCAGCTGATCATCTCGCTCGGAGGCGGATGCCGGTGACATAACAGCCCACATCTCTGTGTAAAGCAGAGTCGACTTGCCAGACCACCTGTTCCAACACATAAAAGAGCAGAGCAGTTTCCTACAACATATCTAGAGTCCCATTAGCTGCATACACATCCAGTTCACTGTGTTACCCACCGTGCTGAGGAGTAACTAGTTACATGTAACAGAATTATTAGAAAATAAGGTAACACTTTAAGTAGTGCTGTTAGCGATTAATCACGATTAATCGCATCCAAAATAAAAGTTTTGTTTGTATAATATGTGTGTGTTCTGTGTAGTTATAATGTATATATATATATATATATATATATACACACACACACGCATGCATATTTATTTATTTATTTACTTTTTAACGCCATGCCAGCATCAAGGATATTTTCATGCATGCATATATTTTGAAAATATTCACATGCATTTTTTTAAATATATATATATATGCGTGTGTGTATTTATATATACATAATAAATATACACAGTACACATACATATATTATGTAAACAAAACTTTTATTTTGGATGCGATTAATCGTGATTAATCATTTGGCAGCACTTATTTTAAGGTGTGCTTGGTGCATGTTACATGCACTTACTATTGTAATAACAATAAATTATGCAGAATTACATGCAACTAACCTCTAAAACAAACCCTCATCCTAACCATACAGTAAGTACATTAATATTACTCAGTACTTAAATGTATATAATTACACCTTAAAATAAAGTGTAACCCAGAATAAATGTAACTGTAATCGGTTACAGTTACTTATGAAAATGTTAATGATTACAAAGGGGGTTACATATGAATATTTTCACACACATACAGATTTGATTGATTTCTTTCCCAAATTGCACTGACTGCTCTAAAATATGAGACACCAATGTTTTAGGACACATGATTATTTGATAATCGTTTTATTGACTATTTATGACCCTGGAGCACAAAACCAGTCATAAGGGTTAAATTTTGGAAAATCTGGAATCTGAGGGTGCAAAAAAAATCTAAATATTGAGAACATCTCCTTTAAAGTTTTCCAAATGAAGTTCTTAGCAATGCATATTACTAATCAAAAATTAAGTTTTGATACATTTACAGTAGGAAATCTACAAAATATCTTCATGCAACATAATCTTTACTTAATATCCTAATGATTTTTGGCATAAAAGGAAAATGGATCATTTTGACCCATACAATGTATTGTTGGCTATTGCTACAAATATACCTGAGCTGCTTATGACTGCTTTTGTGCTGCAGGGTCACATTTATGTATATGCTTTATTTTATTAACTGTTTTTTCCAAGGCATTGTTAGATGCAAGTGTTTCCTGTCATAGTTGTGCAAAGATTCGATTTCAAAAACAGTTTCATAGCTATTAAACCACATCTTGTTATGATTTTAAATCTGCAGAAAAATCTCAAAGTAAAAAGAGGTGCTACAGTCTGATTTTGTGGTGGCTGTGCTTTAAAATTACATTTTTATGATCTTAATTCAAATGATGAAGGGTTTTTGAAATCTGACAGTAATCAGTGTTGAGGTTAACCCTGCCTGCTTAGAAATTTAGAAAAGTAATCAGTTACATTAATAAAGTAACTGAAATAGTTACTACTTACTACATTTTAAATCAAGTAACTTGTAATCTGTAACCGATTACATTTCCAAAGTAACCTTCCCAACACACAACATTAGAAGCGCACAGAGAATACAAGAAAGGCTTAAAATACGAACGAACTCACGGATGCTGCTGTGTGCATTAGCCCACATACAGTCTGAATATAAGCAAGAGGTAGGAGTCATATATATATATAATGGATGCAGGAGAAGAGGAGAGGGGGAGGAGAAGAAGACACCGCTCTCGAGCCGTCAGAAAACGGGAAAAGCTGTAGGGAAAGATACATAGGAGATCCACCTGACCTACATATACAGTAATAAAGGGTTTCACAAACACACACTTGAACGCATGCATAAATGGCATCCCAAGCTCCGTCATGAGATGCATACTCGAAGCTCGAGCGAATGAATCACTTTCCATTCTCCAAGCAGCGTGAATGGACGGGAGAGCCGTCTAATGAATCAGCCGGAGAGATGTGAGGAGTTTATGCAGCGCAGAAACGCAAAACGTTTCATGCATGATGCATTAACACCAGCGCTGGATGTAGGTTACTTGCATATTCTGAAGCTGTGTGATTCTCATGCATTTGGTGCACAGACACGTCTTGCATCTTTTTAAGGTATGCTTAAGTTCAGCTGGAATATGATCAAGATACCACTTACTGCTATTCTTAGAAGAAGTGTACACATGCAATATGCAAATAAAATATCACAGATGTCGCAAGAATCCATATCCAAAATCCAAAAATCCATATCGACCGCAAGACGTCCTATCCATAGTAGTAGTTGTTGATTAATACAGGCTATAAAAACAATGGAGGGGAGACAAATAATGGTACCATATTTTCTTTAAACTGCTGTGCAAAAGATATAACATATATGGATACTAACACTCGCATAAAATGAGGGTAACATTTTATTTGAAGGTGTCCTTGTTACACATGCACTTACTATTATAATAACAATAAATTATGCATAATTACATGCAAGTAACCCTAATCCTAACCCTAAGCGTATAGTAAGCACATGTAGTTAATTAATATTACTCAGTACTTAAATGTATAAATAAAGTGCAACCAAAATGAGTTTAAACACTAGTGAATCTGCAAGTCATTTTTGCCAAAAATACAGGCCATGACAATTTTTTAACAGGCCATAAAATTGCATTTTGCATTATCTTTTATATATGCACTACAGTTTTTTTAAATTAATTATTCTTTTGCCAAGAATACTTTCATTGTGCGAGGATGCATTAAATTGATTAAAAGTGATGGTAAATGCATTTATATTTATATTTTAAATAAATGCTGTTCTATTGCACTTTCTATTCATCAAAGAATCCTAAAACATGCATCACGGTCGCCACAAAAATATTAAGCAGCATGACTGTTTTCAACTCTGATAATAGTAAGGTTTCTTGAGCAGCAATTCAGTAAATATACTTCGAATATATACAGCATATTTGAAGAAAAGAGTGCAGGTGCTGCCACAAAAATCATGACTGGAGGAAATTTCTCAACTGTTTGTTAACAACTCCACTGTATACCTATGAAAATTATTTTTTTTCCTGTGTTAATTTTTCTATGACCTTGTACAGTAAACACAGATTTTGCGAGGTGATGGAAAGACATGTGAAGCGATCACTTGTACTTAAGGATGTAACGATATTATCAATATCATGATACCAAAACTCAATATTATTGTGGCCACATGACGATATGAAACGTGTAGTAACTTCTTATTCTAACATTAAAGGTCTTTAAAGTTGTGTTTTGGGCCATTATGCTTTGGCACAGTATCTGTCAAACGATCTCAAACCGAAAGCACAATAATGCTTCATCTCTTCATCAAGTCTCAAAGCGAAGCACACATTATTCATGCGATGAGCTGGTGATCCGGTGGCTTCGTTCACACCGAATGAATGCACTGAACTCGTTTATTCCACGTTCTGTGAGTTTATTGCGCGTTTGGGAACAACAGCCACCAGTTCTGCTTTATTTTCACAGCAGATGATTACAGCATTTCACTAGATTTGTAGCAAGACGTGTTTTTGTGAGTCTGTTTTCACTGAAGCTGGAGTTTTCCTTCAAAATAAAAGCTCTACAGCTGTTTCCATCAAAATAAAAGATTAAAGATTAAAAGTGCAGAATGAATTGCTGACAGCTTGCGGTTTAAATGCAATCCAGATTCAAAATATCTCTTTCAAGTGTAGAAATTAGGAAAGTAGTATTGTAACTTCCTTACTGTAGTGTAAAGCAAAAATAATACACCTGTGAAATATTAATTTTCATTTATTTTACAGTGCAATTGTTTTACAATATATGGCTATTACTGTCATTTAGACTGAGACAGTATATCACAAATAAACATAGGGTTGAGTCCCCTTTAAAGTTCAGCTACAAGTGACTTTTTCTGACTTAAGTCTTCTTAGTTAAGATCATGGGTTGGAGCTTTTAATTTTGAACTCTTGAAGTGCACTAAATAGAATAATTTAACTTTAAAATGTACAGAATTTTCAATTCTTCATTTGTTTTGTTTTTTTAAAAACATCGCAGTAAATATCGTATCGTGGACTTCATTTCACGATATTATGAGATTTTGATATCGTTACATCCCTCTGTCTATAGAGACCCATGTGACATTAAAAAGCCACCTCCCACAATTTCTTTACCTACTAAACCAACATTTAAACAACAAGGTCTACTGAACACCATATACGGCTGTATATAAATAGCTACAAACCCAGTGCTACCCTTGTTAGGCCTTAATATCCAGTTACAAGCCACACAAACATCCAGATGCAGATCAGAGTCGGGGACTGTTTACAGCACGCTGGGTCACACAATAACTAGATTTTTGTCCAAGGTCATATTCCTAAAATGGTTAAATCTCCATGATTCAGAAGCAGCAGCTTTTATGATCCTTTGCTGCTCTGTTTAAAAGTGGCCTTATGGCTGTGAATCAGTATCATATGCAGAGTATGACAGCGACGTCAGCTACAGGATCCGCCCTTAGTGCAAGAATAAACTAAACCCCTGCTTTATCTTTATCAGGCCAGTCAGAGTAACTCAGAGTAACACCATATTATAAACAGACAGCCAATCAGATCATATTTGATGTTTAATATAATGCTTACAGTATGTGCAACATTATTATTCGTGGTGTCAAACGATTAATCACATACAAAATACGTTTTTATTTGCATAATATATGTGTGTGTTCTGTATATATTTATTATGTACATATTATTATACGTTATAAACGTACATACATTTAAAAAAAAAAACACATACAAATATGAAAATCTTTCGAGCGTTAGAATGCATTAGAAACACCCTCGCATTAGCGTTAACTAGCTTTTTTGTAATTTGATGCAAAGGTAATATAATACAAAGAATAGTGTTATAAATGTACATACATTTTTAAAAAAACACAAATATGAAAAACTTGAGGATTTATGATGCTGATGACCGTCATCACAGTCTTGTGAAAAGGGTGCATTGTAGGGCTGTCAAACTAAATTAGAATTTTGTACTTAAATATTAAAATTTAAAAGGCATAATTTTAGTCAGGGGGCATTTGGTTTCTCTCCTGAGGCCACAAGAGGGCGCATCGAGCAAAATATTACTAATGCACATTTCTCAATAAAATAACAGACTATCTTTGAAAAAAGTGCATAATGTTTAAATAGCAATTAATTAATTTGCTTAAACAATTAACAAAACCGCATCATGTATGTATGAATGTATAGTTTAATACAAAGGACCGAAATCCAATCACAAAGAGCACTTTTTCTGTTTAAAAAAATTGATGCAGAAAAACCGCCATAAGAATGTTTTTTAAAAGTTGAACTTAATTTTACATGCTTTCTAAACATGTGTAACGCTGATAGACGTTTCTACAGAAAATGTGATAAACATGAGTTCTGTGTGAACGGCTTGGTTTCAGTTTTGACGTAAACAGCATCTTCTCCGCATCGATGTTCTCTTTTCCCGCAATATTTTGAATGAACAGCGCAGCAGCGCCGCATCTAGCGTCTTCAGCTGATGAGCTCAGAACAACATTCAGATGCAGCGACGCTCACATCGTCATCACATCTCTAACATTCAAAAGCAATGTTTTTACATTCGAATGTGGATTTTTATTTTAAATTCAACGAATATTCGAAATTCAATTTTTTTTATTTTTTTGACAGCCCTAGTTCATTGCCTAATAATAGGTGGCAGCCAAGAAATTTACAGTAAACATAATAATAATCAGCTCTACCTTAAAATAAAAAAAACAGTAATGCAACTACATTCACCCATGGACAGATGACGGACAAATCCAGGCGCACTAATGGGATAATGCTGATGAAATCTGGGGCGTTGAGTAGTGAGTGAGTAAATAGTGGGTGGTGAGAGTCACAGGGAGAGAAGCGTGTGAGCGTTCGTCTCTCTCCGTGTTTTAACTGTGGGACATTATTTAAGACTGCATCTGCACTGGATGAATCAGTGGGTGTGTTTGTCACGCATGCACACGGCGCAGATACGCTCAGGTCTGCTAATTCACAAATCACTCATGGGACACACAGGCCCGTTCAAGCGAAGTGTGAATCACGGATGATGTTCCTGGGATTCAGAGGGGAGAAAAACACAAGGACCAATCACACCGTACACACTGTGCACACTAATAGATCCGTCATGATGCTACTGGAGTCACAGATCTGTCATTAACTGGGTTACCAGCCTAAGTTGTGAATTTAACATATGCACAAAATTGGAATATCGCATAAAACATATGCAAATAAGCACCGTTTCCATCCAACGAGTCAGAACAAAATCAACCCTCTACATTGTGAGTAAATCACAACTAAATCTTCACTCTGGGCAACTAAATGATGTCGAATATTAGCCACTGGCTAATAAATTCTCATTCACAAACATTATAATGTGTTAATATGTGACCCTGCAGCACAGAAGCAGTCATAAGCAGCACAGGTATATTTGTAGCAATAGCCAACAATACATTGTACGGCTCAAAATTATCCATTTTATGCCAAAAAACATTAGGATATTAAGTAAAGATAATGTTCCATGAATGTATTTTGTAAATTTCCTACCGTAAATTAATTTTTGATTAGTAATATGCATTGCTAAGAACTTAATTTGGACAACTTTAAAGGAGATTTTCTCAATATTTAGATTTTTTTGCACCCTCAGATTCCAGATTTTCATATAGTTGCATCTCAAGACAAATATTGTTCTATCCTAACAAGATGATGTATAAATGTCAATTTCGAAAAATTGACCCTTTTGACTGGTTTTGTGCTCCACATAGATATACATACACACTATATTGCCAAAAGTATTGGCACCCCCTTCTAATGAACCGGTTTGACTACTTTAGTCATTTCCATGAGTACAAATCTTAATGTTTAAGCATATTCTAGGGAATTGTGTGCTTCTAATTTTATAGCAACAGTTTGGACAGAACCCTTTTCTATTCTAACATGATAATGCATCTGTGTATAATACAAGGTTCAAAAAGAAATGATTGATTGAGTCAGTGTGGAAGAACTTGACTGGTCTGCAGAAACCTCTGCTGTGACTTTAAATGCAGCAGATCTTGAGCCAAAAACACATCAACAAACACTAATAACTTGTACATAAGGGTGCAGTCATCTTAGACACTTCCAAAACTGTTGCATCAGAGATAGGAACACAATTTTTAAATACATAAATTATGTTTCAATCTTTGTTGCCACAGTTTTGTAAGTGCCTTTTTCTGAAAGAAGGGGGTGCCAATACTTTTGTCCACAGTGTATGAGAATTGAGGAGTGTATGAGGAGCTTCCGTAGAAATTTGGTGGACGTACCCGATGCTGCAATTTTTCTTGGCTTTGATTTTTTGTTTCAAGCCATCATAGATTAGTTGGTTGGTGTTTTCATGCCGAGTAACAACTTCAAATACTACAAAAGAGCCTATTTTTTTTTTATTTGCTTTGGATAAAAACTCTCAAATGGATTCAGGACTATGTTAGAAATTTCTTCAAAAGAGTTTCCGTTATTCTCGCACCTGCTGCTGCAATTTTTCTTTCTTTTGATTTTCACTTAAAGCCATAAGAGTTTGGTTGGTGTTTACATGATGAGTAGCAAGTTAAAATATCAGAAATGAGCCTTTGCTTTGGATAAAAACTCTAAAATGCATTCAGGATTGACTCTGCTCGGAATTTCGTCACGAGAGTTTCCGTTATCGCAGAAACTAGATGCAAGTACCTGCTGCTGCAATTTTTCTTGCTTTTGATTTTTCGCTTCAAGCCATCCCTCTCTTTGTTGCTGGTGAAGGGTAACATGGAGGCATAGCCGTGCTCCGCTTCTGCAAATTCAAACAGAGACATTTAGAAGCCCATTAGACCACAAAGCACACCAGCTACCTGAAAATCAAAGCCATTGATTACAAACATTGACCGTTTTTTTAGAACCTGGGGCGCTATACGTTAAAATGAACCCATTTCTTAACAAATGTCTTGCTTTTGGGTCAATGATGTCATCTGAACTGGAGTAAACCCAATAGCCAGAACCACAACAGATAGATGGGAGGGGGGGATGCACCAGGAATCCCTCCACTGTAAACCAACAGCAATGCAAGAAAAATGCATTGCAATTCCACATTTGCACACAAACACGCCATCAGGCATCATTAAAAAAACATATCTCTGCCATATGCGCTTGGGTTTTATCCCTAGAGGGGGTTAGGGACACATTAGTGTCCCCTATAAAAGACAAGTGTATGTGTGCTGGCCAGAACACTCTCTAAAGTGGTCACTTCATCCATGTTCTTCTCCAAATGTCATAACAACAGAAAAAACACCATGCATATCATGCATTCGACTAATAAATAGCAGGTGGCAGCAAAATTGTTTTGCTTCAAAGCAGACCAGAACCCTAGCAACAGTGTCAGGATTCATTTGCATGCAAAATATCATTTTCATATGTCGTAATACGTCTTTACCTCTTTCTCTTCGATCGAGATATTCAGCTGCTTCGATCAACATCTGCAGTTTCTCAATAGCCGTCATTTTAAGCAATAAACTGCGATTAAAAAGAGACAATCCGGGTCAGAAACAAACGGGGGAAAAACAAGCAGCAGCCTTTCGTTCCTTCACGCTTCTTCCTCCTCCAGAAAAAATCCAATCAGGCGAATTTAACACAAAGTATTTCTTGTATAAGGCAGCGAGGGAGATGTTTAGATGTGAGGCTTTTGTTGATATTTGAGAAAAACAGAAACGTGTACAAAAAAATGCATGGGGAGTAAAAAATAAATACAATTTAAACTCGCTGGTTTCCAAAGAGCTGGATGATAAAATCGAATAAAAATGTCCCTCAGCTGCCAAGAAGTAACTAGTTAACTAGTCCTGTTCATATTAAACGAGATTTTGGACGTTAACACGACACGAACAACAAAAACCCGTCCAGGTTGGCACAATCTGGCAACCCTTCCTGAAAGCATGTAAGTGGTCTGAAGACTTTAATAGATGAGCTGTCAAACAGATAAGAGCTCACAGCTTTAGTTCTGCACTTGGTCAATTTTAGGCTCTGATACTGACAGCAAAGGCTGTTAACTAGAGAGCATCTGGAAAAAAACTAAACAAATTGGCAGAAATACTGGATTGACAGCTCGGTCAGATCGATGTGAGGAGGGCACGGGTTGCCAGATTGTACGGCTTGTCACACAAAAAAAGTATATTTAAGCAGCTGGTGATATCATTTTTGCTAATAATTTGAGCTTTGGTGCTGCTGTGCTGGTTTCTGTTTGGAAAACAAACAGCATTCAACCCCAATTCCTTCTTGTTTAATAAAAAAAAACGTCAGTTTTGATATGCCCGTCCAGCGAGGTGGTAGGCAGTAGTGTTGTGTAATAAAAAAAAAAGAGAAAAATCTTGATTGGTCGTTGAAAAACTGCGTTGAAAATAGGCTTTAAAATAAAACACACGGCCTCCAGAAGTCCAAACAATCGCTGGTTTCGATATTTCGAGCGTGACAGACGATCTGGCTACTCATTAAACAGCTCGAGCTGCACATGCTAAGCTGTGGCTGTGTGCAACTGAGGAAAAATGAATCAAAAACAGCAGAAAAAACACGCAGCTAGCGAAACCATAACGTCGTTGAACCAGCAGATGAGATGTTTGCTAGCTGCTGTCATGTTACTGTCGGGGGCTTGGGAGACGCTGCGATCCTATTGGGTGGACGATACAGGAAGCGGGGTTCTCATTGGATGCGCTCGCTGTCAATCTTCCAGACCGTGTCTAGAACGGACCAATGGCTGAGGCGCATTCTAAAGCGTGAATAGTGTACGACTTCTATAATGCGATTCCGCAAGATAATGCTGCAACTGAGCAGCACTGTAGCGCCATTTTGGAGCGAGTGTATAACCTGTGCCGTAGTATTCTGACATTTGCTCCTGAGCCAAAATGGATTATTATGCAAATAGTGTGTTGTTGTTATGCTGTGATTGGCTGGACTGCCGCAGCGGTGTCGCCTGTGATTGGCCGCCGTACCGGAACTCAACACACACACACACACACACACACACACACACACACCCTCCCCTTTAAATGCTGATGGTTAAGATTATTTAACATGATTTGTACGTTTTAAACAGATAACAGTGGAATTATTGTCCAACTCTCCACTTTTGCTCATCTTTCTGGATATTTTAGACAAATTAAACACCATTAAAAGTTGTGAGACTCATTTCTAAATATTGGAAGAAATGGACTGAATACTGTAATGTAAATAATCATTGACTACATATGCACTGTGTGTGTGTGTGTGTGTGTGTGTATATATATATATACACACACGCGTATACTATATGCATATATACGTTAAAAAGCAGAATGTATAGCATCCTATTGAATAGTTTTTTTGTTTGTTTTCACACATTTCTTTCTGATGTAAATGTTTTATAAAATGTTCCAAAAAACAAAAGTAAAAAATAAATTAATAAGAGATGTGACAGTTGAATGATGCTAAAACTGCACAACACACTAATTGACAAAAACAACACATTCACCAAGAGTTCCCATTTATTTAGCACTTTCAAAGTTTTCAAACAAACAATCTACAATATCAAATCCTTCTAAAATGAGCTACTAGAACCTGCACCGACACTTACATAACAGCCATTGACTGAAAAACAAAACTGCTGAAACATATTTACATAAACTCGGGGAAGAAAAGGGAATATAGGTTTCATCACAAAGAAGTCAAAGTCGCTCAGACGTGGTTCCAGACGACTCCATCAAGCAATGAAATCCAAAGGTCTGTTGAAACCACCTTTCCTGTTCATGTATTGCCTGCAAGAGAAATATGATTACATCATTGATCTCCTTCCTGCACCAAAACATTACATCACTGGCCACCAATGAGAGCGTTCGTCATTTAGCCGCGCAGTACCTGCAGAGGTGATTGGCCAAATACAGAACTGTTGCTGGGATATTAACTTCCCAAGTTACTTCTCTCATAACGCATGCCGTTTGTACATATAGAACGGGACTCAAAAAAAGGATGCGATGACAAAAAGCAAAGAATTGCAAATCACAGAACTAATATCAAGTTGAAGATCTGGAGTATTTCAGAAAAAATTAATAATTAAAAAAAAAAAAAAAAGGTATATTGTAAACACACAGACCTGTATTTTCTCTTTTGTGACACGTTAATTGCAAACGCAGCATCAGATCCCTCCTTCTTCTTGCCCTGTTGAATAAAAAAAAAAACACCAATCATGCGCCGCACACTGTGCTCAATTCACGTAAACATTAGAACACAAATAGGGAAGAATTACAATATTTAAGATTTAATCTTCAACTTTAATTGTCATTTATTTTAGCAGGAATCTCTTTCGTGCACACTCTGTCTAGCTGTGCCATCTTGTGGTTATTTAGAGCATCAGCTTTGCCACGTGATGAAAGATGCAACAGTGAGACAATAATACACTGCTACTGTGTGTCAAATATAAAAAATAAGATGCTATACATAATATTGCAAAGTACATCTCATTTGGACGTTCTAGTAGGATCAGAGCAGTAACTAGTTACAGTGATAATATTACTTTGTGCAGTAACTAGCAGTGTAACAAATTACTAATAAGATTTCAGTAATAATATTAGTTACTCTCCATAAAACAGCTGGTTAGTTACTTTTCATGCCTCAAACCCTACTGATTTGAAGTTTAAAAATAAATAAACCAATGATTTTTTTATATAATTTTTATGACTGTCACAAGCACATGAAGTCACCAGAACAGCAGGCTTGGAATATAAAAAAGGCTTACATTCAAGGGACGGAAAAATTTGTCATTACATTGATTTTGTGAGAAGAAAAGATGATCTGAACACCGATGTGCAAGTTGTGGCATTACTTTACTCTGGTATTATTACTATACTTGCCCTCATCCCTCTGGTCCTGATATAAATTACTAGAATATATTTTCTTACAAACTTATGCCATTTCTTTTGATAAAATGCATCATGAATTATAATCGTATATGGGTAACAATAGCTACAATAGCTTAAAGCTACATATGACACTTAATCATGAGATTAATACAACGCTTAAGTCACTTTCAATCACCGCTGAGTGCGTGTAATAACTTCTGACCGCGGTCCAGTGTGGATTTTGGTCAAATGATGAGGCAGAAATATATTGTTAGCAACATTTCAGAAGAATTTTTTGGGGAAGATGTGAAACTTCTGTGGGGCGTGAAAGAAAAGTAATGCAACTAGCAGAGTTTTGCTGAGGATGAGCTCTGTCTGTGTTCAGCAGTAAAGACTCTCACCTTTGTGCTGTCAAAGGATCCAAAGCCCATCAGTTTCATCATCTCTATTTCCTCCTCAGTCTTTCCCTGCATGTCCTCAGCTGCACAAAACAAGCAGATGAGAAGCACATCAAGTCAAACGCGTCACACATGGGCACATTCAGAGTCTGTTCTCACGACATCAGAACCGAAAGCATTTCATTTTGTGGCTTGACTGAGAAGTGAAGGCTGAAGATCAAGATCAGCCCTAATGTAGTCTACCATTCAAACGTTTGGGGTCACATTTTGTTTTTCAGAGAAAAGACACTAAATTTATCAAAGGGACATTAAAGATGTGTTATAAAAGATTTCAACTAAATGCTGTTCTATTCATCGGTGAATCTTCAAAGATATAATGTATCATGTTTTCAAAACAATATTGTGCAGCACAACTGTTTTCAATATTGATAATAATCAGAAATGTTTTTTGAGCAGCATATCAGAATGATTTCTGAAGATCATGTGACAAAATTCAGCTTACAGAAATAAATTACAATTAAAATATATTAAAAACTAGCCGTCAAACGATTAATCGCATCCAAAATAAAAGTTTTACATAATGTGTGTACTATGTATATTTAGTATGTATATATAAAAGACACACACATACAGCATATATTTTGAAAATATTTACATGTATATCTTTATATTCATATAAACTATCTCATATATAAATGTATTTAATATATAAATGTAAAATTTTTCTTAAATATATACATGCATGTGTGTGTGTGTGTGTGTGTATATATATATATAAATAAATAAATATAGTACACACATATATTATGTAAACAAAAGTTTATTTTTTTGGATGCGATTAATCATGACAGCACTATTTAAAAGATAATTCTTTTTTTGTTTAATAATATTTCACAATATCACTATTTTTGTAATCGGAAGCCCAGAAACGAGTGAGTGTTTGTCAGAGTATTTTGAAAAAGCTTTGGTTAAATGCCTGAAATAAAGTCTGTGGTTAACGCAAGTCGGTTTACTCTACATTAGTAATACCATCTTGTGTGTTTTTAAAAAAACATCATCATGCCGAACAGGAAAAACTCACGCAATTTGACAGCCTTTGGGCCAGATTTACTAAACATGGCAAATTAGCGTGAGCGCAAACCCACAAAAGTGCCGATGTGAGTGGAAAGTTGTGATCTACTGACAACGAGCAAAGTCACAGACACAGCCAGATGATTTCCATAAGGAAGGATGCAATCTGCTTCGAGCAGCGCAAACAAGCAGAACCGATGTTAATCAGCTGCGGCTAACACAAACTCTACTGACAACACAGGTACAAATTAAATAATGGTGCAATAACCAGTAAACAGACTAGAGCAAAGCACTGTGCATGATTTATTTAAATACTCTCCTCTCATAAATGTCGCATCTAAAAGGGAAACTCCAACAAATGCATATGCAATAAGATCAGCTGCAAAAATAACTGCTCAAGCCTTTTCATTGATCGTTTTCCATCCTGTGTCTTTTGTAAATCATGATGGTGATACGCCAGCACGGTGTAGTTCGTTTATAGCCTTTTTTTTTTAAGCCATGAAAGTGTTCATGACATAGAAAACGTGTAATCCAAAAGCCAAAGGAAGATGCTAACCTCCTGTTTGGTCTACAAAGAAGGTCCTCGTTGCAGCACTCTGTAGCAGTGAATGAAGTAGTATCGTATTGTTCACAAGTGCAGTATGGAGTACCACAAGGCTCAGTACTAGGACCGTTGCTTTTCATGCTTTACGTGTTACGCTTAAGAGATATCATCCGGAAACAAGGTGTTAGCTTTCACTGTTATGCTGATGATACTCATCTCTAGATTTCTTCACGGCCCAATGAAACACCAATTCGCAAAAGTAACGCAATGCATAGTTGACATAAATTGGATGACTAGTAACTTCCTACTGCTAAATTCAGAAAAAAAAACATCTGCATGTAACAACCGAAAAAACAGTCTAATACTGTAGGGAAAATTAGGGTTAATACAGTAACAGAATCTCCACCTGATATCTGATGGACCTTTGCTGGTTTGTCCTTAGCTTCCTTCCGGTCATCATCCCGTCTGTCCTTCTGCCGCACTGGAGACAGCGAGGAGGAGCGATGCCGGCGTGGAGACCTGCATGAACAAAACAAGCACACAGCTGGAGGGAGGGTTATCAAAAACTAAACATCCACGTCTCATCTAATATCGAATCGTCACTGGTTTCACGATTCAATTCGATTACGATTATGTCAACAATTTGATATCATGATTATACTGTATTTTTATGAAATTATACAATCAGGCTACTTTTAAAAATAATTACAAATTAATAATAAATAAAAACAATCGTTAAGAATTTAACCAAATATATACATCTTCAAAACATACAGACAAATAAAGCATTAAAAGGGGAAAAAGGCAATTAAGTGATAAACAAAAAGTACTTTCAGTATACTTTAAGTATTTCAAAGTTTACAGACAAACATATTTTTATTTGTTTGATTATTACTGATGAGATCATAGACAGCGGCAGCTTTAACAGGCTGCATTCACACTAATGCACAGATCTGTTTCCACATATCACATGTTTTGTCATTTTCTGAAAACATAACTGACTGCATTTACATCAATTTAGTATCATAAGAGTATTCGGAGATGCGAGTGCATTTAACCGCAGCCGGTTAATTACAACTTGACTTTCTCTTATAGAGAAGCTCTCCAGTGTGGAGCTAGCTAACGAGCAAATCTTTTTAATAGTGGGGGAAAAAAAATATATTAATTCATTAAAGTGATAGCTTGGTTTGCAGAGATTGAAGCTTGATCTAGATCAGGACTGTTTTGATTATCATATAACTACATAACTCATATTTCAAATGTATTGTTTAAAAGAATGTATTAAGTTAAGGTAATTGTAATGTATTGAACGCATAATCAAAGTCTACTGATTAATCAGTGAAATTCTCCACGATTAGTTGATTAACTCACCTGGATCTGCGTCTGTGAGGCGAGCGGGACCGGGATCGTCGCCGGTCTCTGTCGCGGGACCGGGATCTCTCGCGCTCCCTGCGCCTCCTCTCACGATCTCGTGATGTCGAGCGCGAGCGCCGCCTCTCTGCAACCACAGACCACAAGCCATTATTACAACACAAGCTTGCAACAAAATCAACATGTTGCTTTGGAGCACAAAACCGGTCATGAGGGTCAATTTTTTTAATTGTTAGGATCGGACAATATTTGAAAATCTGGAATCTGAGGGTGCAAAAAAATCTAAATATTGAGAAAATCACCTTTAAAGTTGTGCAAATGAAGTTCTTAGCAATGCATATGACTAATCAAAAATGAAGTTTTGATATATTTACAGTAGGAAATTTACAAAATATCTTCATGGAACATGATCTTAATATCCTAATGATTTTTGGCATAAAAGAGAAATGTATAATTTTGACCCATACAATGTATTGTTGGCTATTGCTACAAATATACCTGTGCTGCTTATGACTGCTTCTGTGCTGCAGGGTCACAGATGTGTATATAACAATTTCATTATCATACTTGCCTGATTCTTTTCTTTTTTTCTATATTTTAATGTTACAAACTAATGATTTTAGTGACTAATAATTTGTGTGATTAATAATAATAATAAATATACCATTATAATTATTACTTTTAATGTGATCAATAACATTGAGATTGCATTCATTTTTACATTAAACATTATTTTGATATTATAATCTATGGATTGTAGTGTGATCAACAATATTTTTTGAGCTTAATGTCTTTAAATTTAAATAAACAAATCATTGTAATTATATAGTGTTACAGATTTCATTTTTATATTAAAAATAATTTTAATGTTATGATCCATTGGTTTAGTATTGTCTTTGAGATTATTTAAATTTTTTCATATTTTAATTATTGAGTTTAGTGTGATCAATAATAGATTTTTTTAAAATAAAAGTTAATGCTATAATGTATTAAATTGAGTGTGATGGTTTTAATTTTTTCTCAATTTCAAAATAATTCTAATGCTACAATCTATTGATTTTAGGAAGATGCTTATGCTTAATGCTTTTGAGTTTTAAATGTTATAATTTATTGAGTTTAGTGTGATCAATAACGTTAGATAATAGATTTTTAAAGGGAAGTTTTAATGCTACAATGTATTAATTTTAAGGTGATTATTTTCTTTTAAAAATAATTCTAAAGCTATAACCAATTGATTTTAGCACGATTAATAATGTATGACTTGACAATAACAGCATGTTCTAATAATATTAATATTTGATAAAAAAAAATAATAATATAATATATAGGTAATGTTAAAACTCTTGCATCATTTGATAAATAAAACCAACGTTTCATAATTTGTAATAACGAGACGCTAATAAATAGCAAATGAATATGAAAGATGTAGAACGCAGCAAATTAAATGCTAGTTTAATACTTCAATTTGAAATAATTAAAATATTGATCTGTATTACTCTGGACTGTAAAACATATTAAATCTCGGAAAGAGTGAGAAGAGCGAGCTAATTCAGTTGATTAGGTTAGTTCTGATGAATGTGCGCCAGCTGCGATGTTAACAACAGCGACGCGTTAATATCCATATAATTAAAAACAATAACTGAATTCAAACCTCGTCGTGGCGGTGTTCGGCTCCTGCTTCTCCCCATGATTGGATCACTATGAAGTAGACTCTTTTCTTTCAAAAAGCGAGTTCAAACAGTGCTAGTTAACTAGAAACTTCCAGACTCAAACGTATGCTGGTCGCCATCAACTGTGCGCCATAAAAAGCAATCCGGAACAAAAGACATCAAGCGTTCCGCGACAAATGGTTCCTACCCTACCAAACATTACGTTCCGCTTTATAGCTTGCATGTCAAAAAGTTGCCAATTTAGCAATTTTATTGCTATATTTAACAACGTTTTATACTACCCTGGCAACTTTTCTTCCAAAAGCACCTAGCAACAAATTTAGCTTTTTTTGGCAACTTTTAGCAACATTTAATAAGTGACTTAATAAAAGGGACACTTGTTTTTTTTTTTTTTTAATCTAAATTACACAAAAAGAGGAAACCAAAGATGACAAGCAGTACACATATCACGTGAATTATGTTAGCTGTTATTTGCAATTGTTCAGTTTAATAATAACAACAATTGAATAATTGTTCATTTATATACACCTTGTTAGTAGCTTGTGATTGTTGATCAGTTAGTAGGCTACACTGTAAAAAAAAAAAATATCTAGAAAAATGGAAATGTTAGTAATTTTCCAGGACATTATCCATTATCCGTTGTAACCCGACAACACTAAATACAACAGGTAATTTAAATTGCAGGGAAAACACCTGTAAAAAATAAATACGGAAAATTCCTTTACATTATCATACTTATTCCCTATTTTATTTTATTTTTTTACAGACTTTTAGATTGTAGCATACTAACTAACTACCAATACACTGCTTAAAACTGTAATTTTTCAGAATGTATAGTTTTACTAGTTTACTAGCTAATAATAATAATAATAAACTTAAATTGTAATCGTGCAAAAATGTGTAGGGTAAGTATTCGATAATTCAATGTTGTATTTAAAAATAGTTATTTATATTTTAATATTATATTATGCATTTATATTATTTAACAAACAAATATAAATCAACATATATATTTGTGCTGAGAGTCGATGTAGTGACGCAATTTTGCGTCATGATTACATAATGACGTCATCGCGCGATGACATCACAACGCCATTTAGCAAGTTACCGCTTTTCAAGTTAACAAGGCTAAATCTGTAAAAAACAAAAAGTCATATTTTTTTATCAGTCACTGGTATTGTTTTGAAATCCACACCAAAGACACAGACTACACCAGCTTTACATGGATGCGGTTTTTAATGAATGGTACATCCAATCCTAGCATTTTACATTCTAATATTGACATGGAATCAAGTTTATAAACCAGCTAACATACACACAAAAGCATTTAAATAACAGTGAATGATCATAAAAATAATTCCAACCGCAAATGAGTCTCCAGCACACATACATAAAAAAGATAATAAATAATAGACAACATAAGAAGAAAGAAAAGTCGTGCATTTCTTTGCAGCATCAAGCCACGATCTTGCTTGTTTTGGCCTTTTGACGTGTATTATTTGCAAGCCATCGCAAATTCCAGTGAATGGTGCATGTTCAGTTATTTATCCCTGCTATTCACAACAAAGTGAGATGGAGATGTTTATGGTAGTTAAAAAAACACAGTTATGCCACATGTAAATATAAACATGATAATGAGCAACAATCAGAATCGATAGACATGAACAATCAATGCTTACTCAATGCCACATTCTTTTTTTCTATGCATGTACTAAGTGCAATTCATTTTAAAGCAAGGGAAGGGTCGCATTTTCAATGTGCATCAGTGAAGCATCGTGACGTTTCAAAAAAACATAATTGAAGACTCGTATGGTCAGTAAATGGACACACAGTGAGTCTGACTGGATGTGAAAGTACTAGTGAAGAATACGTGTCTGCTAGAGTTCAAGATTCTGCTTTCTCTTTTTGTTTCTTGCTTTTCTTTAGAAAACAGGGAGCCTTGAACTTCTTTTTTTTCTTGGATGGAGATTTGGAAGGCGAGCCCTCGGGGGTGTTGCCTGTGGGTTTGTTGGGCGGGGCAGTGGGCGGAGTCGAGGGCGTGGTTTCCGAAGTGTCAGTGGTGGATAGAGCCTTCATTTGTTTTTCTAGCTCCTCCTGCTGTTTCTTTTCATCGCCTTTATCGTTCTGCACAGCTTCTGTGGTTTTCCCATCTGTATGTGAATCGATTTAAATGAAAACGGAAAAGAAATAGCACGGCACAAATAATGAAAGAAAAGGAAAAGGCAGTTAAGCATTGGTCAGGATGCTCAGGGTTGGAACAGAAGCAGCTGCTATATGACATTTCAGTTTTGGCCAACATGCTCATTCAAGTTGTGTGCAATGTCTAAGTTTCTATATACTCACTAGTGAGACAAGATCTCAGTACCAAACGACTGTCCTACAAATTATAATACGGGGACAGAGACAGACAGAGAAGCACAAAGGTGTGAAGACAGATGGAGGCCACAGTACAGAGCTGAAAATGTCACACATAAACAAAATAAACATGAAAACTGAAATCAAAACACACTCAGATTTGAAGACAGACATCCGCCGTTAAAGGAATAGTTCACCCAAAAATTAGCTGCGAACTTGCTTGCCCTCAAGCCATCAAAGATGCAAATCAATTCGTTTTTTCAGATTTGGAGATAATTTAGCATTGCTTACTCAGAAGTGAATGGGTGCCGTCAGAACGAGAGCTGATAAAAACATCACAATAATCCACACCACTCCAGTACATCGACTTCTGAAGTGAAATAGGTGTGTTTGTAAGAAACAAAAGATAAGCCATCACTTTCTTCCAAAATATGATTCCATAATCTATAATAATGCTTCGTCCAGTACAGTTTTGGACTGTAAACGCTGCTTGATCTGATTCAGACCAGAACACTTTTTCAATGGAGGAAGCGTTATTATGCATTATGGGCTCGTATTTGAGTTAAAAACATCTTAATGCTGGATTCGTTTCAGCTCCAGATGTTAACTGATGGACTGGAGTGGTTGTGATGTTTTTATCAGCTGTTTGCACTCTCGTTCTGACGGCACCCATTCACTGCAGAGCAAGCGATGCAGCAAATCACAGAACAGTCACTTTTGGGTGAACTCTTCCTTTAATGTCAGTATATTTACTGATAGCAGATTATAAAACACTGATTTTATGTTCCCTGTAACAGGGGTTGTCAACCAGATGTTGATGTGACGCACAGATCAGCGTGTGGGACCATAGCAGGTGTTTCTGCAGTGTTCACATGCACAGGTGTGAGCCGAGGGTCTCACCTGACGGTGGGGTCTTTTTGGGGGAGGCATTCGGGGAAACCCCCGTGTCATTGACCACCTCCTCCACACCTTTCACACAACAACATCAGGTTTGGGAAAAGAAGAAGAAGAAGAGAGGAAACAGAAATAGAGGGAGATGAGGTGGAGGTGTACAGTGAGTAATCGCCAGTGCTGGGGAGTCATGTATTAAAAATAGCGACGCTGCGAAATGAATTACGGTTTTTAGTGTGACGGTATTTATTTAACCTTTATGTAAGTTAATTAAGAACAAGTTCTTATTTTCAATAATTAATATCTCCTGAGAAACATACAAACATGTATGTCAATACATTTACTGTCGATTAATGTTTCCTTGTTGAATAAAAGTCTTCGTTAAAACAAACAAGCAGAACATCTTACTGACCTCAAACTTTTGAATGATACACTGTAAAAAGTGATAAGTTGACTTAACTTAAAAAAATTGAGTAAACCCGTTGCCTTAAAATTTTAAAATTTAAAATTTGCCTTTTAAAATTTTTAAATAAATGATAATTAAAAAAAAAAAAAGTTAAGTGAATTGTCAAGTTCACAACTTTTTTTTTTTTTTTTTAAATTATTGTGTACTTAATAATTTTAAGGTAACCGGTTTCCTCAATTTTTTTAAGTTAAGTCAACTTATCACTTTTTACAGTATATGTGTTTTTTTTTTTTCTGGCAGTATTTTTCTTGTACAAAAACAATGATGAACTTAAGCTCAGCTGATTTCAAAAGCAGTAACAAGTTCATTTTTTCCATTTAAGTCATTACTGCATGTCATTTATATTCAACATTAATATAAAACCTTTAGTTAAATTTTGCTTCACGGTTTTTATTCAGTGCTTCTTTTTTAATACTATAAGTGTAAGCTTGTGTTTAATATGTAATTAGAGTTCATCATTGTTTTTGTACTAGAAAAATACTGAAAAAACAAAAACATCAAAAGTTTGAGGTCAGTAAGATCTTTTGTTAGTTTGTTTTAATGAAGACTTTTATTCAACAAGGAAACATTAATTGACAGTTGTTGTTTATTTTTCTAATAAATGCTGTTCTTTTGAACTTTTATGAACAATGAACCCTGATATTAAAATGTATCATGGTTTTTAACACTGATAATGATCACAAATATGAGCCTGGAGCACAAAACCAGTCATAAGGGACAGTTTTTTTAAATTGAGATATATACATAAATCTGAATAAATAATCTTTCCATTGATGTATGGTTTGTTAGGATCAGAAAATATTTGGTCGAGAAACAACTATTTGAAAATCTGGAATCTGAGGGAGCAAAAAAATCTAAATATTGAGAAAATGAAGTTCTTAGCAATGCATGTACTAATCAAAAACTAAGTTTTGATATATTTACGGTAGGAAATTTACAAAATATCTTCATGGAACATGATCTTTACTTAATATCCTAATGATTTTTGGCATAAAAGAAAAATGGATAATTTTGAGCCATACAATGTATTAGTTCGAGAAAATTCCCCAACAGTGGCAGTAGCTTTAGTGTGTGTGTGTGTGTGTGTGTGTGTGTGTGTGTGTGTGTGTGTGTGTGTGTGTGTGTGTGTGTGTGTGTGTGAGGTTCAGAAACACAGGACACTGGAGAAAAATCAGTGCTGATCCGTGAAGAAATGATGTCGGGACACAAAACCTCAAATTAGCAGTTTCTGGAAAGATACTGAAATTCAATTAAACTTTAATTCATTTATTTTTAAGGCACACTTCCAAGTATTAAATACATGCATTCTGTATTTCCACAATTAAAATATATATTTTTCCAAACCCTTATTTTTAGGAGTAGATAATAAAAATAAAAAAGTAAAGCTATGGTATTTAGTAGCAAAGTGACGTCCAATCAATATTTGTATGCACTGTATAAGACAGTCAGGGGGTGTTTATTGAATTCTCTTCTTTAATCCAGTGGGAGAATCAATAAAACATCAATACTTAAGCCAGAAACCAATGGCTTACAAAAAGATGAATCTACTCTTGTTAAGACTCTGTCATCTCGTACCGTCCTGCTTGCGCTGCACCTCCTTGCGGTATTCGTCCAGCTCCTGATCCGTCAGTTCATTGAAGGGGTTCGGAGTCTCCGGCTCCGGAGCGGATGGAGGCTCCACAGCCTCTGGAGTCTAGAAGCAGAACAATCATGTTCACAATCACTTAATGAATGCACGCTCACATGCAAAATCATATACAAATGGATTCTGATCAGTGAAGCGTGCTCATGATATATACAGCGCTGGCCAAAATGATTAGAGCACTAGTATCTTCAGCAGCTAAAACATGGTTTAAAGTCAGTTATTTCTATCTTCTGCTGGAGTGTGTCTGTAATAAATAAAAAATAAAAATAAATTCTATATGAGTATATATATGAACTGAGTGACATTCTGTGATTTACCGGTGGACTGTTGTCTGTGATGACGCTGGCTAACACCTGAGACTGAGGTCCGGCTGTTTTCATGTCCTGACGATTCTGCTCCCGTATCTGAAATATACAAATATCATTTTCATCCTCTAGAGACACATTGCTCACAGAAGAGGATTCCGCTTAATGTGATGCATACCTGTTCTCCCAAACTTAAACATTCCACTGGAAAAAACATCCAACTGTGTTTATGAAGACAATTGTTGCAGCATTAGACAGAGCTTGAACATATTTGACAAGTAATATTTCAAACTCTTTGCATGAATATTTATTGCTGTCATGCATGCTTTTATTTCAATCGGGAAGTTTGGCAGCAAAACTGTTAACTTCTTACAACAATTAAAGAATTTTATCTTAATTCAATTTTATCTTGACATTATCATTGCAATTAATTTATTACATTCTAAAAAGTGTCTGATCATTTTTAAAGTACTTGTGCAAAGGTAATTTATGCATATTTAAATATCATTTATGAAATGTATGTAGCATGTTCTGCTTCGTCTGACTTTAAAAAAAAGGAAAAAGTTGAGCAAACTTAAAAAAATTATTCAGCAGATTTTTGAGTTTGCTCGACTTGTTTTTGTGGGAAATTCTCAAATTTTTGTTGTTTAAACTTAAAAAGACAAATTGAGAAAACTCAAAAATCTGCTGAAGCTTGTTGCCTTAAAATTTTAAGTTGGCTCAAATTTTATTTTTATTTTTATTTTTAATTTTTTACAGTGTATGCTTCTTTATTAGTGAATAATCTTCTCTCTATTTCTCTCTCTGCATTCTGTGCCAATGGATACATCATGGTTTCCACAGAAATATGAAGCATTTCAACAGTGATGATAATAATAATAAAAACATTTCTTGAGCAGCAAGTCCACATATTAGAATGACTTCTGATGGTAGAAATCTGGAGTAATGACTGAATAATATAAAATGTAAAAATATATTAAAGTACAAAACAATAGTGTTTCATGCTTCAATGTGTGTTTAATCAGCATTGGCAGTGCATTTGCTCAAAATGCACATGTTGTTCACAGTAAGATGCACGATCTTTTAAAAAAAATGCCCTGATTTCAGTTTTTACATCAATAAAATCTGCTGCAGTTGTCACCCAGTAGCTTACCGTACCTTATTTCTAGTCTCAAGCACCTCCTGTGGGTTGGTGAACAGAGGGACAAACTGGTTTGGATTCTCTATCTTAATGGCCCGTCCACTGCCCTGCATGATTTCCTCGGCCTTCTGCCACTAAAACAGGAGAAATCAATACAGAAGGAGTTAAGCCGCTTGACCAAAGGCATGTTAAACGTTCCCGGGAGACACCTGGAAGGCTGTTAAAAAGCAGACAATTTAGGAGAAACATGACAGGGACGTTTGCAACCAGTAGAGGGCAGTGCAAGCGCTGCAGTGAGTTTCATGACAATAAAACATCTCCCCTGCATTGCAGAGAAGGAGAAAGGGAGGTGGGTGGAAGATGGCAGAAGACACAGAGAAACCGCTCTCACTGTGATGTAACGAGTACGCCTTTACTCTACCAATAATATCCTATGATTCACAGTAAGTCTATTTTCTGAACTGCAACACACTCACATGCTATTCATTCAAAAATACACGACTGAAATGATACTGACATCTACTGCCGTCTTACATTCTCAGAAGAAAATCTGACTGATGCTTTTGCAAAACACCACCACAAGGCCAGGTTGTTGTTGGGATCTGAGTTCACCCGAAAATGCACATTTGCTGAAAATTTACTCATCCTCAGGATCATCCGAGTTTGTTTTTTCATTAGATTTGGAGAAATGTAGCATTGCGTCACTTGCTCTGCAGTGAATGGGTGCCGTCAGAACGGGAGTCTGATAAAAACATCACAATAATACACACCACTCCAGTCCATCAGTTAACATCTGGAGAAGACAAAAGCGGCGTGTTTGTAAGAAATAAAACATTCACCATCGCTTCCTTCCAAAGTATCCAGTCCATAATCCATAATAACGCTGAAAAAGTGCATCTGCTGTTGTCTCTCACATCAAAATCCAGCCATATATAAACTCCAGATGTTAGCTGATGGACTGGAGTGCTGTGGATTATTGTGATGTTTTTATCAGACTCTCGTTCTGACGGCACCCATTCACTGCAGAGCATCCATTGCTGAGACACTGATGCAGAGACACATTTCTACAAACCTGATGAAGAAACACACTCTTGTTCTCCAATCCCTAACTCTTAAGTATGCACAGAATTTAGTGGTCAGTGCTAATCTCATCATTAACAACGTCATATTCTAAAACACACCAATTATGAAACAGCCTGCTATCATAGTCCAAAAATATCACATCTGCCGTTTTGGATGCTCAGGTTATATCAAGTTTACACAAGTTACTTTGGAAATGTAATCGGTTACAGAGTTACTCTATCTAAAATGTAATAAGTAGTGTAACTATTTCAATTACTTTATTAATGTAACTTATTACATTTGATTGCTTTTCTAAATTTCTAATGTTTTCAATCATTTTTAAACATGTAAACCGGTTAATGTTACAGTAGCTACTCAACACTGATTACTGTCATCACTTGAATTAAGATTATAATAATTTAATTTTAAAGCACACCACAAAATCAGATTTATTTGAGGTCATTCTGAGGTTAAATACAGATTTAAAACCAAAACAAGAAAGAGTTTAGAAGCTATGATACTGATTATGAAATCAAATATTTGATTAGTTATGACGGGAAACACTGGCATCTAACGATGTCTTGGAAAAAACAGTTAATCTTAAAAAATAAAGCATATGCATAAATCCATATAGTAAATAAAACAGTTATGTGTCCTAAACTCCTGAAACATCGGTGTTTCATATTTTAGAGCAGTCTCGCCAATCAATTCAGATGTAACCCGCTTACATTTTCATAAGTAACTGTAATTTAATTACACATTTTTCTGGTTACGCTTTATTTTAAGGTGTCCTTGTTACAGTGTAATTATACATTTAAGTACTGAGTAATATTAATTAAATATATAATTAATTGTTATTATATTAGTAAGTACATGTAACGTGTAACAAGGACACCTTAAAATAAAGTGTTGCCATTTTTCTCAGTAAGTGTAACTGATTACAGTTTATTTTGTAATTAAATTACGTAATTTTGTTACATGTAACTAGTTACTCCCCAACACTGACCGTAGTGCGATGTCCCGGACTGGCCTGGTCCTGGCTGACCTTCTGATAGACGTTTGGTGTGTTTAGCCACCTGGTCTTCTGCTGCTGTCTCTGGGCGTGAGGATGGAGACGAGGGTGAGGATGAACTCCATCCTCATGAAAGGAGAATGAGGTGACGGTGGCAGGAACCTCCACCTCTCTCCTGGTTCTGGAGCGCTCCAGCAGCACTGGGAAACGGTAGGCGTAACCTGTACGGTAACCCTAAAGAACCATCATCAGATGTTCACGTCAAGTCTAATAGTATAACAATAAGCTAAATTGTGACTCTGCAGCACAGAAGCAGTCATAAGCAGCACAGCTATATTTGTAGCAATAGCCAACAATACATTGTATGGCTCAAAATTATACATTTTTATTTTATGCCAAAAATCATTAGGATATTAAGATCATGTTCCATGAAGATATTTTGTAAACTTAATTTTTGATTAGTAATATGCATTGCTAAGAACTTCATTTGGACAACTTTAAAGGAGATTTTCTCAATATTTAGATTTTTTTGCACCCTCAGAATCCAGATTTTCAAATAGTTGTATCTCGGCTAGGATTGTGAATCAAAAATCAATTCCAATTCCAGAATCGGATACTTAAGGTCAGGAATTGGATACTTTCAATTCAATTCTGCCTATCAATTCCTTTTTTTTTTTTAGGTGGTGAAAAGGGGCTGTTAAAAATGTATTTGTCTTTGAGTCATTCATTCAAGAGATTCGTTCAAAAACACTGATTCATCCAGTAATGAAACAAGCAAATCTTGAGTGAGTCATTGAATCATTCCATTCATACATTCCATGAGATTTTATTTAGTTGCCTAATGGTTTTTCTTCAGAATTGTGAGAGAACCACAACATCCATAAACATTTTTTTTTTTTGAAAAAAAAGATTTTTCATGGTATTCAGCAGCAATTAAATGTTTTGCAAAAAGAGACACAGAATAAATATGTTTGATAACTAGTGCTGTCAAATGATTAATTGCATCTAAAATAAACGTTTTTGTTTACATAATATATGTATGTGTACAGTATATAAATACAGTATATATTTTGAAAATATTTACATGTACATTTATATTCTTATATTATATATTTTTCTTAAATATATACATACATGTGTTTGTATTTATATATATATACATAATAAATATACACATATATTATGTAAACAAATTTTTTTTTGGATGCAATTAATCGCAATTATTGATACTATTGATAACTAAATGTTTGACTTCATTTTTTGTTTACCACATTGGAATCGAAACTGGGAATCGATAAGAATCAGAATCAGAATTGATCAAATTCAAACGATAATCAGCCAAATATTGTCCGAAACTATACATCAATGGAAAGCTGATTTATTCAGGTGATGTATAAATCTCAATTTCAAAGAATTGTCCCTCATGACTGGTTTTGTGCTCCAGGGTCACAATTTTCTCGACTAACCAGATTGTCCAGCGTCCTCATCAATGCTTCGAACTCGTGTTCTCCCAGCCTGCTCTTGTGCATGGGGCCAAAGGTGGATCCGGCCCAGCCCACGGTGCCAGTGGGGACGGGTCGGTGAACGCTGCGGTCCAGCAGGATCAGGTTCTGTTCTCCTCCGGCACTGCACAGCGCTGCCACCTGCCAGAACAGCAGTTTAGAGTCAGCGATATCTTTATCTTATCTTACTTGCAAAGATGTGAAATAATTTGCCTTTATTTTTATATATTTTTCGGTTCTTATTTGTTTTCCCAGGTGAAAAACAAGTGTACTTCCATAATGTATTTAAAGTGCTCTATTTTTACACACTAATCTTTATTCTTCAGTACTTCTTAAGATAAACTTGTACTCAACTGTGCTATTTTGGAACGCCATGAATATGAACTAAAATGCACTTTTAACATACCATCTCTGTATTTAAAAAAAAGTATTAGTTACCACTTATTAAAACCATCTGTCATACACTAGTACACTCAAGTGGTGACTAAATACATTTTTTAAATACAGACATAGTATGTTAAAAAGCACTTTTTAGTTCATATATTTATCTTAAGATGTACTAAAGAAACATTTTCAGTATATTAAGTACAAAATTAGTGCGCATGAACCGAGCACTTTAAATACATTATGGAAGTGTACTTTTTTTCACCTGGGTTTATATCAATATTTGGCAACACTGCATCGTTGGAAATGCAGCTGATGAAATATACTGTATTGCAAAGCAAAAACTAGAAAAAAACAGAAAAATTTATATTTACTATAAATATTAACACTACTGTTCAAAAGATTGGACAGTAAGTTTTTATTTATTCAGCAAGGATGCATTAAATTGATCAAAATTGACTTTATCATTTTAAAAAAGATGTTTATTTCAAATAAATGCTGTTCTTTTAAACAAATAATCCTGAAAAAAATTTACTATTTCCACAAATGCAGCATGGATTTCAACATTGGCAATAATAATATTTTTTTCTTGTGCAGCAAATCAGCATATTAAAATGATTTCTGAAGGATCATGTGACTCTGAAGACTGGAGTAATGATGCTGAAAATGCAGCTTTGATCACAGAAATAAATTACATTTTAAGATGTACTGAAATAAAAAAGGCAATTTTAAATTGTAATAATATTTTACTACTTTTACTGTATTTTTGATCAAATAAATGCAGCCCTGAAACATAAAAAAAAAAAAAGAACCTTACCAACCTCTGTTTTGAAAGGTATTGTGTATTTATAAAAAATTAATTTCTAATATACATATTTACATATATTATACATATACTAATATTTATATTTATACTACAAATACGACTTTTCCGGCGACTGACTCTCTTTACTCTGTCCTACTGTCCCACTGATCTGCTCTTCATATTTGATCCTCCTGGGAAGGGCTGGAATGTTTTATTTATTTTTTGCCTACCTGTGTTTGGCAGGCGGTCTGGATGTGGTAGATTGTGTAAAAGGCCTCCTCCACTGACTCTCCCAGTGCCACGATTCCATGGTTCCTCAAAACCAGCACCTGTAGAATAACAGCTGTTAGAGTCATCAAGCCCTTCACATGCACTGCTTATAATCTGTGATCAGACCTTGCATGTAGGGCCGAGGCTCTTCTGGAGCTCCACTCTGTCCTCTTCATCCTCCATCACTCCATTATAGTCATAATAAGCTACATCGCCCACCAGCAAAGCCTCATGGGATAGCGGCAGAAGGCCACATTTCATGGCTGATACCTACATGAAAGATTAATAGTGTTAGTTACAGGAGTTGATCAGTGCTAGAATAATAAAAAACAGATTTTAAGATTGAGAGAATATGTGAACGGCAGGAAAAAGTGCTACTTAAATCATTTTAAGACTTAAAACAATTGACAACTCTCAGATCTGTAGGTGATTTGCGCCAATGCATCTATAATAATAATAATAATAATAATAATTCTTTTTTTTTGTGCCATCAGTGGAAGGCTGGACCTCAGAATAAAATAAAAATTAAATTAAATTAAAATTTGTAATTTATGTTTTTCAAAATCTTGTGATATAAATAAATAAATAAATAAAAGTAATTTATGTGTTTCACAAATCTCTGGGATACAAAAATAAAATAAAATAAAATAAAAATGAGTAATTTGTGTTTTCAAAATCTTGTGATATAAATAAATAATTAAATAAATAAATAAAAGTAAATTATGTGTTTCACAAATCTCCGAGATACAAAAAAATAAATACATAAATAAATTTAAAAAAAAAGTAAAAAAAAAAAAAAAAAAAGTAATTTATGTGTTTCACAAATCTCTGGGAAACTAAAGTAAACTAAACTAAAGTAAACTAAAGTAAACTAAAGTAAACTAAAGTAAACTAAAGTAAACTAATAAAATAAAATAAAATAAAATAAAATAAAATAAAATAAAATAAAATAAAATAAAATAAAATAAAATAAAATAAAATAAAATAAAATAAAATAAAATAAAATAAAATAAAATAAAATAAAATAAAATAAAATAAAATAAAATAAAATAAAATAAAATAAAATATTAATTTATGTTTTTCCAAATCTTGTCATATAAATAAATAAATAAATACATAAAAGTAATTTATGTGTTTCGCAAATCTCCGGGATACAAAACAAAACAAAACAAAAAACAAATTGTAATTTATGTGTTTCACAAACCTGGGAGATAAATAAATATGTATAGGTAGATGGATAAATAAAGCAATTTATGACATAAATATTAAACAATTAATAAAAACAATAAAGTAGTATTTAATTTAATATTAATATTTAGTATAATTTGTAAATATTCAGTAATCTCATTGGCTTTGATCAGAGAGTGTGTACCGCAGCCGTGGCTGGAGTGTGGAGGTGCAGGAGGCAGCGGATGTCCGGTCGAGCTGAATAGATGGCAGAATGCAGACCAAACGCAGACAGATCCACTCCCAGAGCAGTGCTGCCTTTCTCCACAACCTCCCCCAGAATATTCACCTTCACCTGCACAGAAGGACATTTAACATTACAATATTCATTTATATTTAAATAGAACAAATAAATAAATAAATAAATTACAGCGCTGGCCAAAATGATTAGAACATCAGTATCTTCACCAGATAAAAAATGATTTAAAGTCAGTTATTTCTATCTTCTGCTGGAGTGTGTCTGGAGGAAATATCAGATTACATTTCCAATCATTCATTCAGCCATTAATTGTAATAATCCAGTGAGATTTTTGAGATCTGATCTGATCCTCATCAGTCTGTCTGTGATTATATGAAGAAACTGAGACTAAATCCAGAAGAACTGTGTCTCTGCTTCAAGAAACCTCCTGCGAAGCTCCTGAGAAACTGAGAACGACAAAAGCTGCTTTAAACACAAAGGATGCTCACAACAAATGTGGATTTAGTTTAGTTAATAGAAGTTAATTGATCAAGAAAATCTATTTATAACATTTTTTTCTTGAAGCGTCTTGAGACACAGTTCTTCTGGATTTAGTCTCAGTTTGTTCATATAATCACAGACAGACTGATGATGATCAGATCACATCTCAAAAATCTCACTGGATTATTACAATTAATGGCTGAATGGATGTTTGGAAATGTAATCTGATATTTCCTCCTGACACACTCCAGCAGAAGATAGAAATAACTGACCATTTTTAGCACTGTATAAAAATTAAATTGCTGCATTTTCCCTTTAGTATAACTGTGAACTGCATTGTTTTGTATTTTGTAACCATTTTGGATACAGTTTGTACACATGCATGAAAACAAGAAATATTTTCATGAGTAACAACTTCTTGTGCCTTATTTTTGCAACAATGCACAAAATATGTCCAGAACATGCTGAATCTTTCAGTTTTATCAGCAAATAATACACACAGTCTCAAACCGGTGACCTTCATTACACTCTTAAAAATAAAGGAGCTTCACGATGCCGTAGAACAACATTTTTGTCTAAATGGTTCCATAAAGAACCTTTAACATCTGAAGAACATTCATTCTTCAGATTATGAAAAGGTAAGAAAGAGATGGTTTGTGTGTGTTAGTGTCTCACCAGATTGGAGGCGGTCGCCTCTCCGTAGGACAAACCGTCCGGCAGCACGAGGAAATGTTCCTGTTCTTTACTAACACGCATCTGCAGAGAAAAACAGACGCTTTCATCTAAAACAACTCCTGAGAGCAAGGGTTAATTCAGCCATCAGTGAAAATCTGACATCTTTGACTCGTCCTTATGTCCTGCATAACCTGTACAGATTCATAAGTGACCCTGGACCAAAATTGAATAATAAATAATCTTTCCATTGATGTATGGTTTGTTATGATCGGACAATATTTGTCTGAGATACGACTATTTGAAAATCTGAGGGTGCAAAAAAATCTAAATATTGAGAAAATCTCCTTTAAAGTTGTTCAAATGAAGTTCTTAGCAATGCATATTACTAATCAAAAATTAAGTTTTGATATATTTACGGTAGGAAATTTACTAAATATCTTCATGGAACATGATCTTAATATCCTAATGATTTTTGGCATAAAAGAGAAATGGATAATTTTGACCCATACAATGTATTGTTGGCTATTGCTACAAATATAGCTGTGCTGCTTATGACTGCTTTTGTGCTGCAGGGTCACGTATGTGTTATGTTTAGAGATATTGACTTATATTTGTGTTCAGACAAAGCTATATTTGGAATATAGCGTCCAATATACATGTTGTTTTAGGAACATAACTTGTAAGTAACAAAATAGTGATATCATTCTACTTAATTTATCTGAATAAAATAAGCCCAAAGAGTTTAAAATGTAACGAGGGTGAGCATCTTTCATTTTTGAGTGAACTATCCCTTTAAGAGTTTTGATTTTCATACTTCTTGTGAAAATCAAAGCAGCAACCTCGTTACCAGACTTGACCTCAAAATTACTGTCTGTTAGGATAGACTCTCAAATCCCTAAAGACTCAGAGAAGGAGAGAGAGAGAAATATAAGTATGCTAAAGTAAACGCAGCAATAATGATCAGCTTTTAATCAGCTTAATTTCCCTCAGAAGTGACAGTCTGACAGCTGTGTGAAGTTATTCAGAGTGCACTATATGTGAATTTTGTATTATCATAAGCTTGAGTTACATAACAGTTTAAGAAGACACATACGCTACCGCTCAAAAGTTTGGGATCAGAAAGACTTTTTTTGAAATGAATTAATAATTTTATTCACCAAGGATGCATTAAAGTGATCAAAAGTGACAGTTAAAAACATTCATACTGTTATAAAAGATTTCTATTTTAAATAAATAAAAATATTGTTATTTTGGGATTTTTATTCACCAAAGAATCCTAAAAAATTGATTCACGGCTTCCACAAAAATATTAAGCGGTACAACTGTTTTCAACATTGATAATAATAATCACCTGCATATAAACATGTGACACTGAAAACTGGAGTATAATGATGCTGAAAACTCAATCAATTACATTTTAAAATATATTTAAAACAGAAAACATATTTATGATATTTCACATTATTTGTGTTTTTACTGTATTTCGGTCAAATATAGGCTTCTTTCAGAAACATGTATTTGAGTGTGTAATGTGCAGTGTTTGGGAAAGTTACTTTTAAAAGTAATGCATATTGCGTTACTCCCTAAAAAGTAACTAATTATGTTACTTAGTAACACTTTATGGAAAGCAATGCGTTACGTTACTTTTTAAATCTGGGCAGGGCTTGCTTTTTTGATCTTAATATAAAAAAGGAGAAGAAAGTTCAACAGTATTCAGCAATAACAAAAATTATACACAAATGTTTATTAGTATGGTTGAACTGGATCATCGAAGGTCAGTAGCAAAGACATTAGTTAATAAAATGGGATTAAACACATAAATGATATTTGTCTTATTTAACATATTTAATTATTGCAGGTTTGTATAATATTCCGAGTTTGCATCTGAGTGTTTTTATTGATTTCGAGGAACGCTGAAAGTGTTTAGTGCAGGTGAGATGAGTAAATAATGCTGATATTTAGTCTAGAACTACAGTAAGATCACGTTCTTACTCCTGATTTCTCTCAACATGGCAACACCAGAGCCGTCCGTCAATACATGAGAAACAGTCATTACTTATTTGAAAAAGTAACTCAGATATTTCCTTCTAAACTAAAAAGTAATGTTACTTTACTAGTTACTTTAAAAAAGTAATCTGATTACGTAATGTGTTACAATATTGTGTTACTCCCTAAAAAAGTAACTAATTATGTTACTTAGTTACTTTTTATGGAATGTAATGCGTTACGTTACTTTTGAGTAACTTTTTAAATCTGGGAAACAAAGTAACTGGAGTTACATATCTGAAAAAGTAACTCATATTTCCTTCTAAACTAAAAAGTGTTACTTTGTGTTTTATGTGTTACTTTACTAGTTACTTTAAAACGTGATCTGATTATGTAACTTGCGTTACTTGTAATATAGTGAGTCTTGGCAGGTGTTTCTTACTGTGAGGCAGGTGTTGGGCAGCTGTGTCCAGCCGTACAGATCCAGCAGACGGTGAACACTGGCCAGCTTGCAGCGCATCAGTCTCTCGCCCTTCACCATGGAGCCCGGGTCCCATCCGTGCAGATCGTTAATGGGGGTCACCATACTGACGGCTGGACAGACACCAGCAACAAAACCAACAGAAGAGCTTTGTGTTAAAAGTAGATTGTCTGCTGCAACAAACATCAAGTTTATTTCACAAGGACATCTGAAAAACACAACTGAATTCACTTTATTCATTAAGTTTGAAACTAAAACTAAAACTCGTGCTACTTGTAAGTGTCTGAATGGAAAAATTATGATATTTGTGACCCTGCAGCACAGAAGCAGTCATAAGCAGCACAGCTATATTTGTAGCAAGAGCCAACAATACATTGTATGGGTCAAAATTATACATTTTTCTTTTATGCCAAAAATCATTAGGATATTAAGATCATGTTCCATGAAGATATTTTGTAAATTTCTTACCGTAAATATATCAAAACTTCATTTTTGATTAGTAATATGCATTGCTAAGAACTTCATTTGAACAACTTTAAAAGTGATTTTCTCAATATTTAGATTTTTTTGCTACAAATATACCTGTGCTGCTTATGACTGCTTTTGTGCTGCAGGGTCACACATATACTTTTTTTTTTTTAAAGGAAGAATCATTTTTTGTCTTATATTTGACAACAATATGCATGATTTCACAAGTGAAAGAAATCGCTCAGCAGAGGAAGACGTACTGCATTTACATGAAATGCAATGTAAACACATCAGGCTTTATCTCTGAAACACAAGCAGAACAAGCTTCTGAGTGAATGGTTTGTAAATCATGTGTTACGTACTGGACTGAGAGACGGGCAGCGAGGCCGGGGATCCGTGAGTGGCCATGAAGTCTGCGATCTGTCTGAGAGCCCACAGATTGGAGGAGCTTCCTCCTTTATTCATCTGCTCCTGAATCAACACATCCAGCTCCTCTCTGAAGGACTAAAACACAAAACACAATCTGGACTCAGCTACACAATACACTCAAATAAAGGGAAAAGCACATTGTGCACATGAGCGGTAAACAACCATGTATTTGTTTAGAAAGCAGCATCTGAGGTGAACGTTTTGTTATCATTGCATCATCAATGCAGCTGCTAATACTTTTTGCCTCTTTCACTTTTCACTTAAATGGTGCATTGAAATGCAGTGCACTGAAAAAATGATTCATTCAATTTACAATTTTTTTTTTTTTAAAGGTAAGTGGTTGCAATCAATTTAAATAAACATTTAAATAAACAAATTTAGTTGACTAACTTTCAATTTTTTATTTATTTAAATGTAGCTAAAATAAATTGTTTGCAACCACTTACCTCAAAAAAAAAAAAACGTAGTATAATTTTTTTTTTAGTGTGTGATACATGAATTTTTTAAAAAGTACCATGAAAATGCACACTTCTGATCAAAAATTTGGTTAAGATTTTTTTAATGTTTTTTTTTTTTTTTTAAGTAGTCTATTATTCTCACCAAGGCTGCATTCGTTTAATAAAAAATACAGTAAAAACAGTAAAATTGTGAAATATTATTACAATTTAAAAGAACTGCTTTCTATTTCAGTATCTTTTAAAATGTAATTTATTTCTGTGATCAAAGCTGTATTTTCAGCATCATTACTCCAGTCTTCAGTGTCACATGATCTTCAGAAATCATTCTAATATGCTGATTTAATGCTCAAGAAACATTTGCAGCTTTATATTTTTGTAGAAACTGCTATACAACGTTTTTAGAAGAGCATTTATTTGAAATCATTTTCTGTAAAAATGTAAAAGGTTTTAATCACTTTTGATCAAATTAAAGCATCCTTGCTAAATAAAAGTATTAATTTCTTTAAAAAAAGTTTTGAACAGTAGAGTATAGTCCATGAATAACTTATTGTATACAGAAACCAGATTAGCATTTTCTTAAGAAAATACCAGCGCTTCCAATCTAGAAAAAAACTATTGAAGTTTCACAAGTTAACCTTTTCAGGTTTTGTTACAATGTAAATGAAGCACTGCATTAGACTCTTCTTTCAAAGCCTTTTTTTAACTTTTCCTTTTCTACACATACCATGACAGTCTTTACATGCCTAAATATATATATATATATATATATGCAAGAATAACTAATCTTCTTAACAATCAGTAAAACTAACACTAGAAAGCTGAAAGTCTGAATAGAGTTGAGCAGTTTGCGTTAAGCAGCTCGAGCTGAATTAACTGCAGATGTTTAATACGGAAGAACAGGAATGCTTTTAATAAGCTTTAAGTAGAGTGTTTGACGAATTTCAATAGTTTGATCTTGTAAGCACTATAATAATTATACAAGAATCAAAAAATGTTGTTTAAGTTTTAAATTAAGCATTAGATAATGTCAAGTGCCCACATATTGAACAGTTGAATGCAGCACAAATACAAACACAGACGTCAAACCCAGTCAAAACAACACACAGACAAACAGTTCCAGTACAGTCCACAACAGAGAAAGAGAGAATGAATCGACCTCTTCACTTCTGTCCTTCATTCAACACGTTCCCTCCGTTCTGAGTGCTTTTTATTGTTTTGCAGCAACACCAAAAACTCGCTGCGCTATCTGTGTTTCTCCTCCCTCTCTCTCTCTCTCTCAGTGTCTCTCAGTGTCTCTCTCTCTCTATCTCTCTCTCTCCAGCTGCAGCTGTCCGTGGTGATTCAGGGCAGATTATATCTGAGCTGTGGAGATAATCATATCTTTGGGAACCTAATGAGGGGGAAGGGGAGAGAGGACATAGGGATTGGAGGCAGGACATTAAAGGGTGGACAGAACAGGAGAATGAAAGGCAGACCAGTGAAGATGAGAGATCTGCTGTTTCAGTCCGCTTTCTGAAAGCCTATAGCAGCCGCTTCTCTTCCACAACTTCACTTATCATCATATTATTCCCATCAGAGAGCAAAAGCAGGATACTGGAAGTAAAAACCTCGCTCATTTTCTCTGTAGGGAAACGTATTGATGGTTGATAATATCTAAAACCTTCAAAACATGGATGGCAGGAGCTCAGATAAATATTTTAAAATATATTAACTGCACATAAATAAATAGATATTATATATATTATAGTATTAATTACATATATTATAATATAATTATTATAATATTAATCACACATCTCCTTACACTCTTAAACTGCTTATATATTATATATTAACTTCAAACATAATTACAGTTAAAGACTCTAAGTTAACAGTTTTGTATTAAATTGTAGTTACTGTAATTCTTTTTGTTTAGATTTTCATATATGTTTAACTTCAAATCAAATGCTGTAATGTTTCAATGAAAATATATTGCATATTTGAGGAAAACAGAGCACTTTTCTTCAAATAATAATAATATTATTTATAATTATTTTATATATAAACTCAATTTTATTAATATATTAACATTATCATTTAAATACTGCTAATAATATTAAAATATATTAAATTAAAATATTTAATATTTATTATTTTCTGTATTATTAATTATTAATGATAAATTAATCTGCTGCCATTTTTCCACTTGATTTTTGTTTAGATTTTGTATATACTTTTAGCTCTAAATCAAATGTTATAATGATGCATAGAAAATATATTTTAATATTATTATTTCACAAATGTATTAAATTTTCTTTATATATTATTACTGAAATATTAGTAAAAAAAAAAAAAATTATCATCCAGTATATAATGTTTATTATTATTTTTAATCGCAAATGATGCAATCAATTTAATATGCTTATATACTGTACACACACACACATACATATTGTTCAGATTTTCATACTCTTTTTACTCTGAATTTGAATTGTGTGATTTCTCTCAGAGGCGTTTGGTTTGAACCTCTATGGAAAACATCAACGGGGAAAATCTTCCGGAATCAAAGCTGCGGAAAAACTAGATCAGCGTTGCGCTCTTTCAGCCCACGAGGCTATAAACACAAATCTGAGTCGATTCTCAAATGCAAATATATGAGCTTCACTCATTAGCGCACACTTGATTACTCACAGGGCTTTGCAGGAGACTGGAGACGCGTTTCTTGAGGCCGCTGGACGGCGTGGACTGCTGCGGAGACTGGATCATTTCTCCCTCCAGACACTCTCCGTCTACAGGACTGTGCTGGACCGGAGTCCCTTTAGGAGTGGGACTTCTACTCATCTTCTTCTTCCCAGCGTGCGACAGAGGAGAAGGGGATAGAAAGAAAACAGAGAAAAAGAAAAGGATAGGCAAAGCAGGACCAGGCGATACGGCTGGATGGGAGCAAGAAAAAAAGAAATACAGTATAGAAATTACTAGTCAGTTATAATCTGGAGTTATATTAATTAAAAATCCCATGCACATAATAGAAAAGTTTTATTTTACATATATGTGACCCTGGACCATAAATGGATCATAAATTAACTATCAATAAAAAAAATTAGGATTGGACAATATTCGGCTGAGATGCAACTATTTGAAAATCTGGAATCTGAGGGTGCAAAAAAATCAAAATATTGAGAAAATCACCTTTAAAGTTGTTCAAATGAAGTTCTTAGCAATGCATATTACTAATCAAAAATGAAGTTTTGATATATTTACGGTAGGAAATTTACAAAATATCTTCATGGAACATGAGCTTTACTTAATATCCTAATGATTTTTGGCATAAAAGAAAAATGGATCATTTTGAGCCATACAGTGTATTGTTGGCTATTGCTACAAATATACCTGTGCTGCTTATGACTGCTTTTGTGCTCCAGGGTCACATTTGTGCATGTTCACGTATTAATAATAGACACACATGCATATGCACACAAGCAGGCCTGCGAATGCTAGATAAGTATTTCTGCTCACCACACCCAGAGTCTAACCGTCATACATCCAAGCACACCGCATAAATAGTGCTGACAGCGATATATGTATACAGCAGTTCTTTATGTGCATTAGCAAATCTGATTGAGTAGCTTGCTTGTTTAGTCAAGGAAGCTCTATTTAAGAAATTACATTTAGAGAAGTCTTTGAGATTCATGACTAAAATGGACTAGAGTGAAGATGATGCTGTTACGGGATTTATAACAGATGATTCATGGCACACAATCTAAAACCATAAACCCCAATAGCTTTTATTTCTCAATTCAATCTTATTCCTATATGTGAAATAAATGGTCATTCAGCCTGGGCAAAAAAATCGGTGGCAGTGGATCAACAAAAAAAACAACAAATCACCTGAATTGAATATTTAAGCACGTCTTGACCTTTTGTGCTTAAAAGGTGATGCAATCCTGGTTTAATCTGCAGAAGTAATTATAAGACATACACTCATAAATTCATCTCTCAAAAGTGTAGACGCTTCTGTGGTGCTTTGAAAACATCGCTCTGTTTGCTTGAAGAGCCCAGCATGGCTTCCCTGACTCAAGTGTGAATTTAGGACGGACTACAGTATGTGCCCGATTCAAAACAATTAATAGTGCGTTTGAGGCTATTACAATCTGCTGGATGACAAAACGGCCTAAAACAAAACAAGACGAGATAAAAACAAAACAAAACAACAAAACGGTAGACTCTTTTAACCAGTAATACAGACACTTAAAACAATCAAAAAGCAGCTAATTTCATAGCAAAAAAAAAACAAAACAAAAAACAGTAAATTAATTAAAAACACAATAAATACGGTAATATTGTGAAATATTTTTTTCAATTTAAAATTGCTGACTTCTGCTGTAATATTTTTAAAAATGAAATTTATTCTTGTGATGCAAAGCTGAATTTTCAGCATCATTACTTCAGTGTCACATGCTCATATAATAATATAATACCTGCTCAAGAAACATTTCTTGATATTTTTGTGGAAATATGATATATTTTTATGGACTCGTTTATAAAGCGAAAGTTCTAAAGCATTTATTTGAAATAGAAATATTTTGTAACATTATAAATGTCTTTACTGTCACTTTTATTAAAATGAATGCTTCTTTCAAAAATCTATTTATATATCTATACACACACACACACACATACTTTTTAATAGAAATAATAGATAAATTAGCATGTGAAACACAGCACCGAGGTGTCTGAGTTAATGCACTCAGTGCCAGTATCTTTGTGTCTGGTCGTCTGCAGGGGCTCAGGTGCTCTGGGACCCCCGCTAAGAGCTCCTCTCTCTGGGGGGACTCTATAATGAGCGGAGCCCCTTTGGATCCAGACACCAAACTGGTGCCGCCCTGCGCTGTTCCTGGATCAGTTTCAAGCACAGATTTTTACACGAGCAGCTCCAAATGAATCGTGTCCCTCTTCTATAACGGCGATCCATCCTCAGTCTGCACTTACGGTATTCATGTTCATATGAACCTACAGTTTAATCTGAAAGATGCTCACAGATACGTACAGCTCTGGCTTCTGCTGCAGCAGGGTTCTGATGTCAAGCTGAGAAGGGATCAAAGACATGTTCATGGGTCTGTTACGTATTGATCGGTCTGAAACAGAGCTTCCCTGACCGGATGAGGGCTTTCTCCCCCACTGACAGACCTTAATGCTTGGAGGAAGTGGGGAGAGAGCATGAAGTATATGAGGGAGATGTATAATGGTTAAAGTGATGTTGGATTGATTTTAGACGAATCTTATAATTAAGTTAATGTGTGGTTCTGGGTGCGTTCACTTCTGCATAATGCACTGAGAACTCAGTGACCCACAACAACCAAAAATGAATGCGTGCTTTTAAAACCAATCATGAGGTCGAACAGAATGCATTTTCAACTCAGAATAAAAAAGCAATTTCTATGCAAGTTTTAATCCCACTCGTTCCCAACTCCAGACTAAATCCACACACAAAATACACTTTTTTGATTATTTTCTAGTTTTACGAGGCAAGGTAGTTGCACAATATAGTGTACAAAGTTGATGAAATATATTTTTTTAACATGATAACATGATCATTTAAATGGAACTAATAATGCACATTTACTTCTCAACTTTATCTCTTTGTAAAGCAACTGTATATTTTAATATCAGTTTCAAAATCATTCTGATGGTACATTGACTTCTAATAAGGTGAACTGCTTTAGTTTCTTTCCCAAGTTCCTCCAAACGTCTGTTTTTGGAGTATGTAAAAGTTTGGTGAGCTGGTGCTGAAATTCTGCTTAAGTTGAAAGCAGCAACAAATGCACGCTGATAAAAAATGATTTTGTGGTGAAGTAAATACTACAGAAAAACAAATGTAATTTCTACATTAAATAATTTAGTTCAGGCAAGAATAATAATAATAATAAGAAAAATCAATATTAGTACTCAATTTAAGCTTGTAGAATTTAAAGTTTGATTTTATGAGTATATTTTACTTGGAATTGTTTGTTATTTTTACAAAGATTGTTTAAGTAAATATCAATGTCATGATCCGGTTGTTCCCATCATGCACTTGGGCATGAATAATTAATAACAAATTTTTTTGCTGTTTTTACACTGCTGTATTTACACTGTTTTATGGTTGCTTTTGTTGTTAGGTTAAGTAACTTGTTAATTTTTTACTCAAAATGACCCATTCGTCATCGCTATTCACTGATTGTCACCATCATGTGCCAAGTATTCAGGTCTCTGTGTTCATTCAGTTAATAACTATATTGAGTCATCATATTATCTTTAAAAGAATAACAAGCTGTCTACTTGCTTACATACATGATTGTAACTTAACCATTTTTTTCACTGCTATGTTGTTTGAGTAAAGTTTACAAACCGTGACTGAGTGAAATGTACTTGAGTATTGCAGGATTAAAATAATTAAGTAGAAATTACTCATTAAACTACCTGGCCATGTTAAATTTACTTATTTCCTTTGCTAATTTTACATAACTTAGTTAAGTAGATTTTACTTACTTTATATTTAAAGGTAATATGCGTGCAAAAACTTGCAAAATAAAAATTAAGTAAATTTAACTTGTTTTTTTCAGTGCATGTGTACAGCTGCACTGCGATATATATATACGACAGCGGATTAAACTCACTTATCTGTAAGGGGCTCCAAAGTCGCAAAAATATATAGTTCAGTCATGAAACTATGTATGTAACCTATTTTTTCCTGACTGTATCGAATCAGTTCATTGCAGCGCGCCATGGGATTTCACTGACCCTCCACCCTCCCCAGCACCACCTGCCTCTGCTCAGGGTTCTCTCTATTTTCCTTGCAGCAGTCTAAATTCAAGTCACTGTTTCATGTGCATTTCAGATGTATGCAGCAGCAGCGTAGCAGATCTAGTCTGCCAAGACCAAGCCTGTGTACATTCCATGCTTAAAAATCATTACGAGAGTTGTCATGATTGAAATACAAGTACATACAGTCACTTTAGTTAGACAGACAGTCAGCATTAAAGTGCGTGTTAAATTACATTTATTTATGCTCTTAAAAGTATTTTACAAATATTTTACACCAGGGTCCGAGCTGCAGGGTGTATAATATAATTAAAAAATAAAAATGCAAAATTAAATCACTTGTTTTAAAACAAATACAAGATGAAATATTTTATTTGTTTATCTACATGTCATGTGACCATTAACTGATGTCACACACGAGAAGAAGAAGAAAAAATAAAAATAAAAATAAAACAAGTTGTCACTGAGGCAGTATCCCTTAATATTTACAATTTGCATCCTAATATGCATACTTGCGGTACTAATATGCACCTTTTAGGAGTAAACAAAGTACAAAGGTACCACCCCAGCGACATTTTTTGTACCTTTTTTTTTTTTCTGAGAGTGCAGAGAACATGTGAATGTGTTGTTAAATATTTTAAATGAACAAAATCTCAGGGGGGACTAAATATTTTAGGTCAGAGTTGTTTGACTGACAAAAAAAATGTTTGTTTTGTTAAAATCTGGACAATCTATGATCTAAAGGCATCTTTACAAAAGCAAAATTAAGCTTCTGTGCCACATCTGAAGTGTATATTTGGCATAAGTCTATTACACACCCACAACCCCCTCAATCCCATTCCCCCTGCAGCTGAACCTCATGAAAAAACTGCAAATTTAATGAATACATTATCATAATATCCATTAAGTGCTCAAGAAGGTAATTAAAAAGAAAAGGAGTCAGCCAACCCTAATAAAAAACGGGTCATTTGATAATGGTCTAGATTAAACAGAGGTTTTAGGATTTTAGGAGTGCTGGAGACTGAGCAGAGAGGGCTGTGCCATCTTCTCTTTCTCTCCAGGGCTCTTATTCCAGGGAGAAAGAAAGACTCATGTGTCACACCCACCTCTTCCAGAGCAAAACAACACCCTCTCAACTGCTGTGAAAGGGGCTGATGTAACAGAGGGCGACAAAAGCAGCTTTTAACTGTTAGGGTGATACTAAAAGGGCATAATGGAGTCATTTATAACATCCATTCATTGATAAAGTATTATTATCGGCTCTTATGTGTTCTTTCGGGCCTGTACGCGGCAGCCTAGCAACAACACGAGCCCCGCAGCATCAGCACCAGCATCAGCATCATAACCATAAAACACCGTAAACTATACAATCGTGCTTTTTACTGTGGACAAATTATACTCCAACATGAGGGGTAAATAAAACAGCAACGGGTTTCCAGTCTACACGAGAAGCATCATGCCTTTATACGATCGTTAACGCGCAAATGAAAACAAGGCTCCACGGCCTCTGATTAATTCAAGACAACACGCTTTAATAATAGTAGCATGCATCAACATGCATATTTAAATAATTCACACCAGTGCTCTTACTGATGAGGGAGGGTGCAATGAATCATTATTATAGGATATTCGTGCGCTCATACAATATCATGGCAATCCAGCATCAATGTGATGCATGCGTGGAGTCTGAAATTCCTTCATGTGCATGCACTGATTAAATCCCTGGAAAACTCAGATATTGACTAAAATAGTGATGGAAAAATGAGGCAAGAGATGCGTACCTTACAACATCCTCTCCTCTTTGTCCTTTGCGCGCACAGACGCCCTGTGAATCTGCAATGCAACGCAATGTGTCAAAACCTAGCGATCGATTATTAGGCTCGTTTTCCCAGTGTGAACGGTGGTGGTTTGGGTCTGTGTTTTCCTAGACCTCCGCATCCCTCTGTTTTTGACGTTTATGGCAGGCTGGACCAGCCCACGACCACGCCTGCCAGATTCATCACCTCCCCACTGTCTGCATGCAGATCCTGCGAGGATTTCACCAGAAGCCTGGCTTTGCTCGACTGCAGCGGAGAAACACTGGCGCAGGTGTATGAAAGGAAGACAGTTTTCCAGCTCGGAGCAGCGAATGGCGTGGATTTGTCGGATCACAGATGCTTTATTCTGGATGCCTTTCCCTGCTGGATGATGCAGCTGCGGACCGAAGACGCGGCCGCTGGCGCCACATGCTGGTGCTCTTCTGATATTACAAGCAGCAATGGTCACATGGTTTTTCTTAAAAGATGATTCATTATCCTTTATTTATTTATTTATTATTATTATTTTTAAGTACGACTCATGCATATAATTAAATATCAAATAGATTTTGTGAAATCCAAATATAAACACTATATAGTAGCCTATATGTGACCTTGGACCACAAAATTTTTGGAAATTGAGATTTATACATCATCTGAAAGCTAAATACATAATCTTTCCATTGATGTATGGTTTGTTAGGATAGCACAATATTTGGCTGAGATACAACTATTTGAAAATCCGGGGCCTGTACCACGATGGAAGATGAACAAATTCAGAGTTACAGGATTAGTTTCGAGTCGACAAAACCATGGCACCAACAAAGCAGGATTGGAGTGGTTTGATGCTGATCATCAACTTTCTTTGTCGACTCAGGCTTTGATCCTGAGTTTGTGGAGCACGTGCACATGAATGTGTGACATCACTAGCGAACAGCCAATCACGAGCCTTGGTTAAAGGTTTTGCTAAAGGTTAAGAGATCGAAGAATATGATGAATTTAAATGCATTTACAATGAAAAAAGTACTTGTTCATGAAAGAGGAGAAACAAGAAATTATCTAGCTTTATCAGTGAAGTCACAAGTGAAACTTAGGTTAGTTTATATAGTTGGAAATATACAGCGATAGACTCGAACATGTAAGGTCACATTGTCCTTTTTAAAGCATTCTACAACTTATATTATATACAATCTGTATTTATTAACATTCATGTAAAATATTTTTTTTATAATAACTGTTAAACTAAAATTGCTTGTGTGTAATGGAATAAAAATAATATAAATCATATAATAGTATCATTAAAGCCAGACAATTTTTTTTTTTTTTTAGTACTGGTGAACAAACTCAGGGTTACAGGATCAATTTTGAGTTGATAAAACCAATCCAGTCCAATCCGGCTTTGTTCGTACCATGAAGCTGATCATCAACTTTCTGTCAACTCAGGCTTGATCCTGAGTTAATGGAGCGCGTGCACATGAAAGTGTGACATCAGTAATGAGCAGCCAATCACATGCCTTAAAACGATGATTGACTTCTTGTGAGAGAGTCAGAGCGAAGATTATAAAATTGAACAATATGAATAATTTAAACACATTTACACAGCACGATCATGAAACGATCTATCCATGAAAGAGGAACACTTAAACAAAACATCTTACCATATAAGTGCAAGTAAAAGTTGTAAAGTTAGTTTATAGAGCTGATAATATTTATAGGTATAAAAACACTTAAGCTCACATGTAGTCATGTTTAAAGATACTGATTCTAAAACTTATTTATATTACATATTATCTATATGTTTACATTGATTTTAAATTAAAGCTTAATAATTACTATTAAACTAAGCTGGCTTGTGTAATGGATTAAGGGTATAAATAATATAAAATAATTATAAAAAAATAATCATCTCTAAAAATCGGATGATTTTATCTTTAAAAAGGTTTACTATGTAGCGTCCTTTAATTTGGAGCCAGAGAAACTGGAGGAGTGGCTTTATTGCGTCAGAGACGTGTCACTTTGCTTGAAGCTGATTGGTCAGATTTCGGTTTGCGATCTCTAAACCAGAACATAACCTGCCCCGGAGCGGGTAAGTTTTACACTTTATAGAAAAGTTTTTAAAAGTCTTTTCAGATTGGCTGAATCTGAGATCAACATGTAAAAAATCAAATAGTTTAAAGTTGTAAATAACACAGATTATGGGAGTAGGTTTAACAAGAAAATATTTGTCTTTCCTCATCAAGATTTAATGTTTAATTCAATGTGTTACTTGTCATTTCCTTGTAGATATTGGTTAAATTTACTACCAATTTCCAGTGCTGGGTATTGATTGATTACATGTAATCTGGATTATGTAATCAGATTAAAAAAAAAAAAAAAAAATATATATATATATATATATATATATATATTGTACTTGTATTGGAGTATATTAGATTTTAAAAAGCTCATAATATGACTACAGTTACTTTTTATGGATTACATGGGTGTTATTCACACAATGGCAGTAAATTTATGATGGGAAAAAAAAATCCCCAAAATGTGTCAACTGGACCCTTTTTAAAAAAAACAAACAATCGACCAATCAGCTGTGATCAAAGAAACATATAGGTGACGTCAAATATCCCAGTGTCTGTTGCAATGGCTTCACCTTTTCTACCAAATCCTGTGGACATCTCCGCACAAATTGTTAGACGAGCACTTCGTAGAGAAAGAGATTTTAGGGACAGACAAAATCCCCTAGCTTTTCCTGATACTTACTTGTATGAAAGATACAGATTCTCTGCGGAAGGAATCTCTTATATTTGCGAACTTGAGCCGCACATATCACATGTGACACATCGAAGTCATGAACTGTAAAAAATACTTGTAATTTTAACTGTAAAATTTTGTAAAAACCCTACGCAAAAAAAAATTAATAGGTTAACCGTAAATTCCCGTACTATATACAGGGAAAAACTGTAAAAGATCTAACCAGACATTTTATGTAATTTTACAGTAATATGCTGTTAATTGTACATTTTTTTAGAAGTACAAATAAATGTATAATTTACAGTCTAAAATTGTAAACATATTCCCAGAATTCCCTGCGTGACACTCCACATTTGAAAGTATTTTGTTTAAATAATCATGTTTTTTTTAATAGATTTTGTTATCAGTTATGTACATTTGGGCTTTGTTACATCTTCTGTTCTTTAATGAAAGTTAAAAATGAAAGTTAAAAACTTTTTTTTCTCCCCAGAAAGCAGATTTCACTTAGAACACTTAAATTATACAATAAAGTACAGTACATGTTAATATTATTCGAAATCTTTAAAAAAATAATTATAAAATTATTTATCTATCCTGACCCTCAGACAAGGCCACAAAACCGGTTCAGTGTGGCCCTCAGTAAAACCAGGGTCAAGATCGAGACGACCTTTGGCATCCTAAAGGCACGTTTGAACTGCCTTCGGGGGTTAAGGGTGTCACCAGAGCAGGCATCACAGATAGTGGCTGCATGTGCCATTCTGCACAATATAGCCACTATCAGAACGGAGCAAGCACCACCACTAAACCAGCTTCTCCCCGATGAAACTGACCCAATCACACTTGACCACCCAGCTGGCGCAGCTGTCAATCACCATACAACATTTTACTTAATAAAAGCACATTGAAAATGCAGATAGGTCTCAAATGGTTTTATTGTTGATGTGGCTAGGGAGGGAGAAAGAGAGAAAGATGCATTAATAAGTATTGAGTGTTCATACTAATGTGTTGCCTGCTTTAGTAAGTTCACATACTGAGATCTGTTTGATCTACAATTTAATTTGGAGGCTCCTCAGCTCACAGTCCAGCTCCTTTAGTGCAGTCCAATTCTAGGCTCCTTTTGTAAAGGGCCCCGACTGAGTCAGTTTCCACCTGAAACACAATTCCACCACAAACAATCATTACAAGTCTTCTTAAGGTAAATCAAATGACAAAAGGCATGAGTTAATACAGGCACAGGACTGGCTGTAATTTGTCAAGGGTTTAAAGCAGTACCTTGTTCACATTCCTTCTGAAGCTCATTGAGGTAGAGGCATCAGTTTGTGGGGCAGGTTGTGAAAAATCCTACAATAAGAGAGATAAGGGCCAGTCACATGTGTGTGACATTAAAATGTGTGGCATAAAAAAATAAAAATAAAAAATGCATTCAATGGTTTCCTGTAATACCAGCAATCGGCCGCCCCTTATTGCTACTCTGAGCCAGCTCCTCCGTCACAGTGTATTCTGAGGTGGCCCTCCCCCAGTTTTCTGAATGTTTGCTGCAAAAAAGTTGTGAAAATGTTCACGAAAATAATAAAAGGTTATGGTAAATACTCACCACTTTGAATGATATTTTAATATTTTGTCTTTATCTGCTGCCAAGAACGTTTGTAGTTGGGGTTGCATCTAAAAATCAATGAATAGCCTATTAATCTATATGATGTAGGCCTAATATACAGTCACATTTTTAATTAAAATTGAATGTATGTGTTTAACTTACGCATTAACGATCTTTCTCCAACACTCTTCTCTTGCTTTGGCAGCAGAGACAGTATTACTGCGTGCTTGAAACACGTTTATATTCATCATACTTTTGAATGATTATTTCTTGCTCCTCCGCAGAAAAACATACAGCTCTCGCTTCATCCATATTGAACGCGATTGGTTGCTCGGTGCCGACGTCACTCTTTTATGTGCACGCGCCCGTGGAGTAATCATAGCTTTAACCCTCTGGCCCTCTTCGGTCATTTTTGACCGAAAAATTGTATATTTAGAAATTTTAAAAATCTTAGCTTCATCGGAATGAGATGACACTTGGTGACTTTTGTCACATTAGCAATATGAACACACAAAAAAATCATGGACATGAATCGGATGCGTTAAAGAGTCCAAAAAATAAAGTCACTTGACTTCTTTGCGGTCAAAAATGACCGACATAGGAAATACTAAAAAAAAAAAAAAAAAAAAAGGTTTGAAACTCAGTGAATCTTTTGGTGGTACAAACTACAAATCAGCCACTGGTCAGAAAAAAAAAAGTGAGCAGCAATCAAGGGGTGACTGTCTAGAATATCAGGAGTGCAAAATAGACACGCACGCACACACACACACACACACACACAGAAATGAACTGGTAAAACTGCAACAGAGCAAATTTTGAAAATGTTAACATTAATTGAATTACATTAAATAAAATATCAATTAATTACAAAATGTTTATATAAAGCGTTTTGAATTATCACCATCTATTCCTTTTGTGGTCTTGTTAATTATCAAATACTAAGTAACAAAAATGCTTTCTAGGTGTTCCCTTTCTAACAACATTTTAATGTTGGCCTGTAATCATAATGTAAAACTGACACTTATTTAACCAAAAATATCTAAACCTTGACAAAAAGTAGTCTTTTAGAATGTCTAGATATATATCTAATAGCAAAACCTAAAAAAAAAAAAAAAAAAAAAAAAAAAGTCTAAAAAAAACAACGGGAATCCAAAAGGTTACACAACATTAAGTTTATATTTTTTTAATGCCTCCAGATGGGCCAATTCTCACTTAAAAAAAAAAAAAAAAAAAAAAAAGGATTTTAAATGCCTTCACTCTATTTTAATGTGAAATATTGCATTTATAAAAAAATAGTAAATAAAAAATATATTAATTCTAGTGGAGAAAATAGCTCATTAAAATTGTATAAATATTGCATAGTATCGTAAAAGTTCCCTAAAAATCATAAATAATCATCAAAAAACATATTACATTGATTTTCCTGAGAAAAATAAATAAGTTACATTTCAAGGCTTCGGTCACTTTTGACCACGAAGGAGGCAAGTGTGACTCCTAAACGAAGAGGGCCAGAAGGATCAAAGACCGAGTTGACACAGAAAGTTGATGAGCTGCGTCATGGTACCAATTAAGCCTGATTGCATCGGTTTGGTTTTGTCAACTCAAAACTAATCCTGTAACTCTGAATTTGTTCAGCCACCATCATGGTACAGGCCCCCGGTGTAAATGTAATATGCAATGAATTTTATGTTGATAAAAAAAAAAATATTTTCTTTCTCTTTGCTCTTTCAGATCAACATAGTACATTCAATGCAAGTTTAAAACAAGTTTGATCAAAGTAATCTAAAAAGTGCATTATGTAATCAGTAATGGACAGTAATCCATCCAGCTTATTGAAACCGTTTCCTTTGTGTTGATGAAAACAGTCATGTTCTGTAAAAATGAAAACACTTTAAAATGACTATTTACAATTTATTTACATTTGCAAAACAAACGTGATAAGACTCAACATAAACATTTTCTCCCATATGTAAAGGAGTTTGCTCTTATGAGGAAATAAATACAACAAAATAAAGTCTCATGACAGTTCAGAATCAAATCAACCATCAATCCTCATCTATTTCACATGTTTTAGTAATATTAGAGACAAATGGCACAAAGAGTGAAGAGGCACAAGTCAGTGATAATATAATATAATATAACATAATGCACCTAAGACGAGAGTGCACTGGCCAGCACAGTTTGTTCGGAGCCGACCTGAACGATGTACATGGGTACGACACACTGCACCGTCATGTTGTTGAGGTCGAGGTCATCGTCCGCTGCGGTCATCACGCTCTCGGACAGAAAGGGGCTCGACGTGGACTCCAGGACCTGACAGTGAGACGGAGACCAGCGCTGCAGTGATAGCACAAGATCCAACCAAAACCATGCCACGTTTGAGGTCAGAGGAATGGGTCTTGAAAGAAAGCAACACTAAAAAGCCTACTGTACGTGTTTGATACACACATTTCTGATGCCTCTGATTTATTAACAGGATCAAAACAGGTTTGCACACAATCATGTTGATTTGTTCAGCAAGTAAGATGCCTTTTAGTGTCGTTCTGCAAATGTCCTCATTCAGATCAGGGTACACGGTCTTTTCACATAAGCATAACATTTTATAATATAACTTTTATATACTTGCTATTAGCCTAAGCTTAGGTTTACTGGCTTAGAGATTCTTAAATGGGATGATTTCCCAAAAAAACTAAGAAAACCCACACACACTGAAATGACATCGTAGGTAAAAGTAAAATATTTACACTTTTCAATGGTTTAAATTATTTTTATTGTACATTAAGATTATTAGGTTTATCAATTATCAGAAATATCATGTTAAAATGAGAGTATCAAATATATTTATAATCTTTGCATTGCATTTAAAAAGTACAGAGCTTTGATCATAAAACTAAGCATTTAAAAATCAGTTTACCAAGACATATTATTGGGAAGTTTAGAGGCTTATACACATTTTATGATAATTATTCTGTTGATGTTTTGATCACTGATTTACATTCCAAGCTACCCGAGTTTCTTATTATAATAAAGCGCTCTCATTTACAAAGTCAGCATCTGCACCTAACAGCAGATTTCTGCTCAGCTTGAATGAAATGAAGCAGATTTTTCGCTCTACACAGTCACACACATTTTATAAATATATTTTTACAAATATTTCAGACTGTAAGATTTCACAATTTTACTGTGCATCTTTCAAAACGATTTAAAAAAAAAAAAAAACCTTCCCAGCCCCAGACTTTTGAACAATAATATTATTCCTGTTGTATATTGTGGCATCAAAATGCAAGTATTTAATTTTGCATCTAAAAGCTAATTTTTCTGACTTCTTGGAAGGAACAATTACAGAACTCACATCCTCCATGTTCCAGAGATCAGAGCAGTCAGTCTCGAAGCTGGAGCAGTTGATTCCAGTCTCTAGCAAAACATTTGCATCCCCATTACTCTGCCAAAAAGAAAAGAAAAACCCTGTAATATCTCACAGTACAGCAGGGAGTGAGGTGTAACAGAGGGAATGAGTGACTCACGGTGGCAGAGGTGTGTTTGAGCACAGCTGACAGGAGCCGGATGTACTCGGTCGCAGCCTTCAGCATGTCCACTTTACTGGGCTTTCTGTCTCGAGGCATCACTGGCACAATACGCCGCAGGTACGAGAACATGCTGTTCAGACTCCTCACCTGCGCACAGCACAGCACACTACTGCCAACATTACACAACACTTCTTACGGAGCAAAATAAATAAATACATAGAGACTGTGTCTGTATAGAGTTCAGATGCAAAAGCCTCCAAGTGTCGTCTGAAATGTCATCTAAAATGAGCATTTTTAATCAGGCTGCTAGGTTCAGTAATTTCACTGTTACGGCAATTTATAGGTTATTTTCTGTGCAATTAAAGTGAAATAACAGAAAATAAATAATAGGTGCCTGATTAAAAAGAAAAGAAAAGCAGCTCATTTTAGAAAATTTCAGAAGTTTTTGTGAAAAGTGGGGACTCTCCATAGGCGTAATGGTTTTTATACTGTACTTACTGTATGTGCTATTGTCCTACACCAACCCTACACCTAAACCTACCCCTTACAGGAGACTGTCTGCTATTTCAGATTTTCAATACACTCCACTCTGTGTGATTTATAAGCGTTTTGAAAAGTGGGGACATGGAGTAATATCCTGAAAAGTCACCTTCTTGTAATACCTGTCATTATACACATTTATGTCCTCATTTGTCACATGCCATAATGCATCAGATTACACACTCTTAAATTTCCATAATTGAAAATCATATATTTTGAATCCAGATATCTTCCATTCAGAAAGAACATAGGCTTTACAAAGGAAACAATTGTCCACAGCTTTAAAAAAAAAAAAAAAAAAATTAGTCATTAGTCTTAATGTGCAATTTGAACATTTAATTGTGTCAAAGCTATAATTAAGCTAGTTATGCTTTTACTGACAGAAATATTAGTACAGTGAAGGCAGCAGAACTAATGCATGAAAGCCCGGAGGCTTTGAATAGCAAATCCTTCAGGTGCAAGTTAATGAGAGATTCTTACATTAAAACCTTATGTAAACCAGTAATACACAGCTAATGCTGAGGTTAACAAAAAGACTGAACGGGGTCTGCATGTTAAGCAAATGGAGCTCAATAGGAGCTGTACAGCAGAAGAGATGAAAAGCGCTTTCGCCATGCCTTTTTAAAAAAAAAATATGTCTTTAAAATAAATTGTGTAACCCAGCTGTTAAGGTGAATATCACTTTTGGTCAATATTTCAATCTTATCAAGCTGCATGGGCAAAATATGCACTCAACATTAGGTTTTGCAAGACAAATGATGTTTCCATCTCAGAATGCCTTCACCGCCTTAAACAGCATTTACAACAACCACCATTAACTTCACAACCAAACAAGGACATAATCACTTTGCAAAATATATAACCAATCATATTCAGCCTTGGTTGAGCAGAACCCAAAATAAAACTAAACTTAGTCAAGATAAAATAAGCGAACCTGAAAATAAAAAGACACCTCAAAAAAAAAAAAAAAAAATATATATATATATGGTAGTTTTACCTCATTCCACTAACAGATAGAGTTGTTTAGATTTAAATCACTTGTTGGGAAAAAATTTAAATAATAAAATAAAAAATAAATATATTTATTCGCCAAAAGAGGGCAGCAATGCACAAGTGTGAGGAACAAATGATGCGCTCTCTCTCTCACACACACACACACACACACACTCACCCTCAGTCTCTCCTTCGCGTTTGCGAGCTGTCGTCTCTTCACAGCTTTATCCCGGTCCTCGGTGTCGATATACTGACCGTCATCCAAGCGCACAAATTTACCGATATTGACGTGAACTGGAAGCGAGGGCTCAGCGCTGTCGCGTAATAAAACATCACCCATGAGCTCGCGCTCTGGGACCTTCATGAGACCCACCACAGCCCTGAACCTCCTGCTGCTCATCTCACCTGCATTCACAGATTCCTTCAAAATACTAAACGACACAATCTCTCAGCGCAGTACATCATTTAATATATCTGTGTGAGGAGACATAGCATTTAAATCGATCATATTGTCTAGAAGTCGGCTAACTTACTGATGAAAATAATCTATTTCAAACTCATGCCACCTGTGCGCAAACCCCGCCCCCTGCACCTGCGATGATTAGCTGCAGTATCGGGATCTGAGCGCTAGATGGCGCTGTATGGCAATATCTTCCTGTCGATGCATTTTACTTCAAGATTTTGAAGATTCGTGATTGTGATGTGACTGAATGTTAAGCTCTTATTCTGCTGGCAGTAATTAATGTTAATCTATCTAATATCATCATAAATCATATCAGCATAACATTGCACACAAAAACAATAATAATTATGCGTTGTTATGAGAAATAATAATGAACAATAATTTGTTCAGAAACTTAATTCTTCATAAAAATAATTTTTTTTTTGTTTTTTTAAGATTGTTTACAAAATCTTAGCAAAGGATTTTTAGTTTTGTTACTGAATAACAACAACAACATCCTATCTGTACGCTGTTAATGTCTGGCAGGTCATATTTTTGTAGCATACAAAACACAAACATGCATGCAGCAGATTGCATTTGCATAAACTTTGTATCTTCATGTGTGCATTGTTATTTATTTTTGCCTGTCTTCCCTTTCATTTGGTAGTAAAAGACACACTTCAAAATCTATCTCCACTTCTTCATTCAGTGAAACAGTGCAGTGAGTGTCTCTGGTCGTGAACGTATATATATATATATATATATATTCACAGATGATAAATTACACAAGCACACAAATAAGATCATTATTTTTCAGGAAACTTATCACAGCCTTGAAAAAAATCCTTCATGAATCAGTTAAATGGAAATGCGTCTTTGCTTGAGTCATTTGTGTAATGCACTGTGGTTAAAAAAAGACACTGCATACTTATACTTAATTATGCACTTTATTTCAGAGTCTCTTAATATTCCTGGAAATATAGCAAAGTTCATAAGAATAACTGTACATATTACATAGTGTGGAGTGTAAATATCCTGTTCAGCTACATTACATTCCTGTTAAAGCCATATAACCACACCTAAATTCCAACGCAAGCACTTGAATGATGGTGTGAGAGTGAATAAATACGATCTCATTCACTTATCTATCTCAAACTATCAGAGAATATATCTCCCATATTCACAGTTACTCATGTCTTTATTTTTCCATGCCTTGGACACAAAGCTCAAAGAGGCTTTTGTCTTTTCTATTTGGCTTAGTATTATTTTATTTATGAAACAATTTCATTCATCATCAAAGAAGATATCCATGACTATGTGACCACAATTTATTAGTTTATTTTTAGGAAATAAATTGCATTTTTTCTTTCAGCAGGTAAACCATATAGAGCAAAAATAGAAATGTCCAAAAAGTCATATATGTTGCATTTTAGTAGTTTGATAAATTAATATGTATAGCCACGGAGGAGAAACGACTGATGTAAATACAAAATATATAAATAAGTGACTACATAAACCAAAAAAGCCAACATTGATTTTATGGCACAAAAAACGGAGAACTATTGGGCTCGTGTATTTCATGCAAGAGGCTGTAGGTGTCCTATGGTTTTTGTGAACAATTGAGTCGCATTTGTAGGCTTGGAATCTGATCAGCTGCTACATTACATTACTTCAATGCGTCTGTGGGACGTCAGGAACTCAGTCTGATAACAGAGGACCGGCTCTCTCCAAAGACTTTCTGTGAATTTATATTCATACTAACTCCAGTCTAATGAGCAGAAGTGGTGTTGCATGTATTTCTAAAGTCTGTCTCAATAATGAACTTACACTGACCACACTCATCACTTCCAGCAGCCTCGCTGCTTTGGCCAAATCTCAGATTAGGAAAGACTGTGACAGAATGGCATGTATATGTAATTATAATGACTGTATATCAAATCTGGCAACAGATTCCATGGCAGGTTTGTAACAGATGATCACACGGTTTTTAATAACACTCACTTATACACATTTCCAGGGATTTATGACCTTATGAACTCAGTTTGGATCTATGATATATGAACTAAAACATCTAACTTCCCAAATGTGTGGGTGGACAAACACAGAACTTGAAATCAAGACACTGCTGCAGTGAAAAACAGTCATCATGAAACTATTGCTGGTAATGCTGTATTATGAAATATGGTCAAAAGGAGACGTGCCTAGTTGCACATCTACATTGGGTCAGGTTATACAGACAATTTGTGGATTATTTAAATTATGAGAACTGAATTAATTATAAATTCAAAAAGTGGTTTTCCAGTACACTCTCAGAAATAAAGGTACAAAAGCTGTCAAAAGGTACACTTTTGTACCTATTAGGTTCAAATATGTACCTTTAAGGTACCGAAATGGACCCTTTAGGTACAAACATGTACCTTTTGAAAAGGTACCGCCCCAGTGACAGCTTTTGTACCTTTATTTCTGAGAGTGTATAAATATCTATCCATTCTTAAGGGCAGACACTGCAGGCAAAAACACTTTTTTCATGCACCTGTCAAGTTTGAGATTTTGGGCTTTTTGGTTTTTCATAAAGTGTTTTTTTCAGACTAGTGGAAAGAAAACATCCAAAAGACCCTGTTAAGTGTTTCTTTTATAGCACTTTTTTTTTGTGTCAATAGATTTCAATTGCAATACATATTTTTAAAGGCAGTTTTCTCAAAAAGAGTTTTTTTTTCTCCTACACTGAGCCATAAATCTCCACTTCATGGCATTTACACACACCAAACTTTACATTTTTATTCCTATAGTCTATATCCTGAAGGTTTTTACAGACGGATTTGTTCATAAATAATTTGCTTGATTATATACAACATTTTAATCCGCCCAAAAACTTCCGTTCTAAGCATTTTCTGAATTATGGAGTGACAAAAATTCCCTTCGTAAAAACTTTTGACTCTAATATGTCAAAAATAAATAAAAATTAAAATAATCATCCGGTGTTTAGATTTTTGAACTAGAAATTTATGCAAATTAGCATATATTTCATTAAATAATTACTCATTTGCATATCTAAACCTAAGATTTTAGAAAACTTGTAATAGAAAGAATGTTTGCAATTATCAGTATAATCAATCAGCTGGGTGAGTAAGGCGATAACGATTATTATTATTATTATTTATTTTTTAAAATCTCATTCACCTGCAGAGTCTCGCCTTAAATCAAGAAACAGTTACTTGAGAAGCAAAATGACTTAAGATAGTCTTGTTTTCTGAAAAACAAACAAACAAATAAATAAAAATATTAAGTGAATTTATGTTCAAAACCAAGGGGTAAAAAATAAACATATTTTCCCCTTGAATGAAGTATATTTTTATTACCCCATTAGCACATTTTTTCTTATTCTTAAGTTAAAACTCACTTAATTTTGATGTTTTCAAGAAAACAAGAGCACTATGAATCCTTAATCATGCTGCAGCCTTGACTAAATATACATTGCATTCATTTATTCCTAAATACATCCAATAAAACTGACAAACCGCATCTCATCGTGTTTGACTTGAGCTTCCAGTGACAAAACAACTCATTTTGTTTATTTAAAATTATTTACAAAGCTCGTTATATTTTATAAAAGTAAAAATATTATATGTATTTTATATTTACAGTGGTAGCATGAGAGTCTGGGAGGGGGGCGTCCCAAAGTCTCACACGCCTTCTGCGTGGCCAATCAGCGGCAAGGATCTCAGTGACGTAAGCCTACTCAAATTACTAGTGTGTGAAGTGGGAGGAATTGATAGTGACATCATTTCGCAGCATCATCGTACCGGATACTAGCACAAGTCCAAGAAAGACTTTGATAAACTTGAAGAACATGATCTCACGCCAAAAGTGACTTAGAATAAGTTCAGAACACATCCAGCACACTTTAAGAGAGTTTAAGAGACCCAAAGCAGACAGAAGACGATGATCGCGTCTCATTTACTGGCATACTACTTCACCGAGCTTCACCATGACCACGTCCAGAAAGTAAGTAGCCTACAGCAGCCGGCTTTTCGACTTTTTATGTAGAATATCGACTCAGTGAGGCCGGTGGAGGAGTGGAGACCGTCCCCGCTCAGTTATGATGTTAGTTTGTTATGATAGTAAGTGCTTCACATCCTTGAACAGACACACGTGTTTTTGACAGAGAGGCCGGTGTTAAAGCACTTAACACAAGATAACAGCATAATCATACTGATACCACACTCAGGGCTCCGATATTGAATCAATACTCTTGTTATATTGATTTCATATTCCAAATTCCCGACGTCGTGACGCATGAATTCCGTGCGTCAGCCGCAAAAAAACAGTTTCCGCATTTTTTTTTTTTTTTTTTTAAGTAAGGAGACTTACAAGGCGCCTACGTAGTTTGAGAGTTGATAACCTTGATGATATTCGTGTCCTTTTATGTTTCTGTTACATATAACAGTCTGGACGTCAGTTTGAAATGATGGTCCGTAAAAGTCATTGATAGTGAACACACAAATACTATATTATTGGAGAAACTTGCCTGGCGAGTTTCTGTGGCGCTTCCTGCCACGACGCAGCTTTAGCGCGCAAGAGAGCGTTGCCACGGTAACCTGACACTCTAGCGCCCTGCCAGTCACGTGCCACTCCTCTGAAGGTGTTTCATTGTAACAACCGTGCAGTGACCTCGGATACATTGTAACCAGTGTTGGGAAGTAACTAATTGCATGTAACAGAATTACGTAATTTTATTACAAAATAAATGTAACTTTAATCTGTTACAGTTACTGAGAAAAAAAAAAGTAATTATGACATTAACTATTTCAGAGGGGGCTACATATGAATATTTTCTCACACATACAGATTTGATTGATTTCTTTTCCAAATTGCATTGACTGCTGCTTTAAAATATGAGACACCAGTGTTTCATGAGTTTAGGACTTTGCTTATGTGATGACTGTTTTATTTGAGTTTATGTGTGCTGTATTTTTTTTTTTGAAGATTAACTGTTAGATGCCAGTGTTTTCTGTCATAGTTATGCAAAGATTTGATTTCAAAAACAGTTTCATAAACTATTTCTTGTTGTGGTTTTAAATATGTATTTAACCTCAAAATGTTCTCAAAGTACAAAGAGGTGCTAACCCTGCCTGCTTTAAATGTTTCAAAATGATTAACAGTTGAAAACATTTGTTAGACATTTAGTAAAGTAATCAAATGTAATCAGTTACATTATTTTATTAAAGTAATTTAAATAGTTACACTATTTAAAATGTCATAAGTAGTGGAACTAGTAATCTGTAACTGATTACATTTCCAAAGTAACCTTCCCAAAAAATGTTAACACTTAAAACACAACTTAAGCGGCGACTTCTGCTTTTTTGCTGTGTCCTCAACGCTCTTCAGACCAGCAGATGCCATCTCTGGAATTGACAAGATGTTTTCTTACCATGATATTTATACATCTTGCACCTGCACTCCTACACGCCACCGTTTATAGTGTGTTAGGTGCTAAAACATCATTTGTGTTCAGATAGTAACAGAATAGAGTTGACAGCACTGTTTTAGAGTGCTGCTGTTTAGTTTGGTTATAAACGGCGTCAACATCCATTCTGCATTTCTTTTTTATGCATGTTCCAACCATGAAAATCAGCGGGCTTAAACAACGTTGGACCTCATTGACGTTAATTGTGTGGATACTGAGACATTTTTAAAATATCTTTGCGTTTTACAGAAAAAGAAATATGTGAAGTGTGGAATACAGTCATTCTAACGTTCTTTACATAATCTTGTGGCAGAGCAAGAAAAGTGAACATCAGTGCTGAGGCGTCCTAGATTATGCAACGTCCAAAACTACCTCGATTCACTGAATTCCTTTCCGTCCACATATTTGTATGAGAATATTTGAAAAGTGCGTTAAAAATGCCGGATGGAAATGCCAAGATGCACATAACATTTTTAACTGTGAATTAAAAAAGGCGGATAAATGTGCATAAACAACGATAAAAAAAAAAAACTTGCCTCAGCAGATCATGTGATTGTATAATTGGAGTAACCAGCACAGCAGTCTCATTGCACACACCATTTCAAACGTTGTTTTTAATAGTCCTGAAATGCTTGAACCAAAGACTGTCATCAAAAAGATATGGTATAACTGCCTCTCAGAACTGTCTGAGCAAACGCTGTCATATTATCATATTATTATTGGAGCTGTCTGTATATGAAAGTATATTGAGATTCTTTTTCAATGCACACACTCTGACCTTCCTCATGTCTTGACATTATTACACACTTATCTTGAGTTCTAGAGTGCAGAAATGTCTTGTGCAAATGAAAAGAGTTTCCTTCCCTTTTAATGATCCTTATTTCTTCGGAATTGTTATTGTGTGAATACTTTCTGAATCGCATTGAAGTGCTGTTTGGCCTCGCGTGTGTTGGGGTTAAAATCAAGTGCAATGTGATGCTGATGTTGAAATTGGTGTGTAATTGGAAAGGTGTGGAGTTGAAGAGAGCCCTGAATAGAATTGACCACAGGGCAGAAAAATGATTGATGTAATTGCTTTTTCAGCAGCATTATAGACCTATAATTGAACAATGTTCTTAACCACTTATAGGGTGAATTAACACTGGATATATTTTTGAATTCTTGACTTTTCTGGCAAAAACCATCAGCTACATCTGGATGATATAAACCTCGCACTTCTGATGATATTTGATGGATATCTAAGCATTGATGTATTTGCACTGGAAATGCTTTTTTATTTTTTTCAAACTAGCCATCTTTTTAACATTGTGGTAGATTTGAATGAAAGAATGAAATTCAGTAAAGATAATTATATATATATATATATAATTATATATGATTAGTATATCATTAGTATATCTTTGCATTTTATTAAATGAAAATGATCAGGGCATGATTTTCACTAAATGAGCACAAAGGATTATATTTCCTATTTTTCATATATAAATGCCACAGAAAGCAGATGAAATCTTTTTTTATCTTTTTTTGAAGCAGATGAAATTAAATGAATCAAGTACCAACTGCAATGCTGTTTGTACTCCTCAAGTTTAAACTAAAGATTATTAAAATATCTCTTTTATCTCTAGTTTATGTGTACTGTCACATACACTATGCAATTGACATCTAGGCCTTGCTGTTCATTCATTGAGGCTGATATTTATGGAGCCATTTGAGAACAGAGACAGGACCTTGAATTCAAGGTGACCAGCCTGTGTGTGTGTGTGTGTGTGTGTGTGTGTGCATAATTTCTATTAGTTTAATGAAAGTATAGTTCCTTTTGCTGAAGTGGTTATATAATGTACTTTCCATGTTAATCAAAGTGACCTTGCTATATATATATATATAATTAATTTTTTTACACTGAACCATAATGGAACACATTGTTTCACTTCTCACATAAATCTGATTGTGTTGTTTGTTCAGTGTTTTTGATGTTCAGGCTCTTTGGGGTCAGGCATGTTGTTTCAGAGCCCTGTGCGTTAGGGAACATGGGTTGATTTGTTTACCGTCTGATCTTGGCGCCCCATGTTTCTAATGTTTGGCAGCTGTATGGTGCTTTTTGTCCCCTGCCATATTCTAAAAACAGCCTGTCGAGTTTCACATCTCACTGTAGTTCTTAGTATTTCCGAGGACAGACCATTTGTCCTGCTGGGATGTAGTAGTGTGACTGTAAATGCTTTCTATAGATATCTGCTAGCCGTATGAATTGTGCCTCAGAATGTGTGCTATTTAATAGAGAATCGAACCATTATTGAGCTGAAATTGCAGCTGTCAATCATTAAATGTTCTGCAGCAGACCTCAGAGAGAGAGCGAGCTGCATTTCTTTTACAATCTGGAAGGATGTTGGCTACAGAGGCTCTTTCTTCATCTAACATAACAACAATCAGGAATTTCTCTAAAGAAGTCACTGTCTGACCTTTGAGTGGAATCTAGTACGGGACATTCCAGCTTCCCTTTCTTGTGAAAGATTCTTCCGCTGGTGTCACGACTGTAAGAGTATGCGGATGGTTTCAGGTTACTACTGGCCTTCAGAGAAAAGCTGGTCTTTGATTGGCAGAGACAGACAGCGTGATTACATCTTGAACAAACGCTACGTTGTGTTCCATCCCTGTTATATTGTGCTGATCTACACTACCGGTCAAAAGTTTTTGAACTGTACGATTTCTAGTGTTTTTTTTTTTTTTAAAGAAGTCTCTTCTGCTCACCAAGCCTGCATTTATTTGATCCAAAGTACAGCATAAGCAGTATTATTGTGAAGCATTTTTAGTATTTAAAATAACTGCTTTCTATTTGAATATATTTTAAAATGTAATTTATTTCTGTGATCAAAGTTGTATTTTCAGCATCATTACTGCAGTCTTCAGCGTCACATGATCTTCAGAAATCATTCTGATATACTGATTTGCTGCTCAAGAAACATTTATTATTATCAATATTTAAAACAGACAGTTAAAATCAGAATTTAAGTCAAGCACATCATTTCTCTGGTTATATATTGTACATTTAGTTGCAAATAGATTTATATAGTTATTTGATTATTCAGGGTTTTTGAAAAATAAAAAAAAGTTGTGATTTCCAGATCAGTAAAATTTGTGAAAATTAATATTACCTTAAAAGTTAATGGAAAAATATGCTCATACCTATCGGTTAGAAACTACATTGTGTAAGTGCTCTATGAAATCATTGAAAATAAAATGTTATCCATTTTGTGAGAAACCTGGGTATTCCATGCATGATCATGTTCTCATTACTATGATTAGATATAAAACAAGTTTGTGAATTTAACAGTGAACTCTAGAACAGAGGAAAAACTCACACTTCGTTTATTTCTTCAGGTGGATAAGTACCTTTATCACATGCGGCTGTCCAATGAGAACCTGATGGATGTGTCCAAGCGCTTCAGGAGGGATATGGATAAAGGACTGGGTCGAGACACAAACCCAACCGCAGCCGTCAAGATGCTCCCCACCTTCGTCCGCTCCACACCTGATGGCACAGGTGAGGACAATGAGATTGTGACATGCACAGATGATGAATGCATTATCAAAATTGCCCGAGACATCCAGGCTTTGCCTTTCACAATCCCAAATCATATCTGGACACTTAAGCCGCACTTAGAAATGTAGGATGCTTTCAGGTAAAATAGGCCACTTTTAGCTCAATTTTCAAAAAGTGGCCCAGTTGAGCTGAATTCATTGAATTTCAATCTCAAGCGATCAAATGCAAACAAGTAATGCTAGAGCTTCACGTTTGCTTGGACATGCTACCAACTGTT